>NC_090221.1:15170544-15285544 GCF_024489055.1 Chanodichthys erythropterus | reverse complement strand
TTACATTTTCTTACTGAAATATAATTGTATTTCTCTTTTATTTATTTCTTGTTATTTCTTTTAACAATATCTATCCCTAGAAGACTTGGTTGGGTATCAATGGACCAACAATATCATTTTGCAACTATTTCCAAAAGATTATGATAGTGATTATGATGATGATGATTTTGGTTGCAATAAAAAAAAAATCACTTGAACTCAAAAATCTGTGTATGTGCAACTTAAATAAGCGTGAAGCTTATTATGCCCTCGTTTTATCTCTCTTACTTTCTGTCTCATGGTTTTCAATGGCTTGTGTTAGGGGCCCACAAGGATATTGTGGTTTTTCTGCTGAACTCAACAAAAAAAGGTTTACTTTCTGCGGGCCAGTGCGTGCGTGAGGTCATGTGCTTGTGCGTGTATACAATGAAAGATAGAGGGAAAGAAATAGCAAACAAAAGCAATTGATGGCACATCTGTGGATTCTGAATGGTGATACCATCCGTCTACACTTCTGGGAGACACAGCTCTGACAGCCAGCTACCAGCCACTACATTCCTATTTTTCCAGAGCGACCATTGCTTGCTCTTGTAGAGCACCCAAGAGCATATGTCCAAACAAAGCCAGCTGTTGTGCTTTAGTGCAGTTATATTTTTGTACTGACATGGTACCACAGCTTATCTTCTTTAAATAACGTTTGCAGGGGTTTTAGTATGATTTTTGTGGTCTCATTGCACCACTTGGTTTCTGTTTTGGTTCAGCAACGGAATGCATTCCTCAGGCCTTAATAAAATTTGATTAGTTCCACTTGAGGACTGAGTAGTTAATGATGTTTGGGTTAAATTTAATATAAGCACGACTATTTAACAGCATTAGGCCATAACATAAGACTTGCATTGGCATCAAAAATAGCTCAGTGGAAAATTCCTTGTCTTCCTTTTTTCTTAACAAAAACTTGGCTGAATGACCATGGAATGAATCAAGGAATACAAACAGTTTTCTAATCTTTACACATCTTGTAAAAGTGCAGTAGAAGGGCACAGTAAAACTTTACTGCCAATGACAAAAATGCAAAGCATGTGAGAGGTGGACCATTGGCCGCATGGTAGAAGGGATGTACTCCCTTAATCTTTTAATTAGGGATTTTTTCCCTGCCTCCTCTCTGTCAGGGGCAAGATGGGTCAGGCATCCCGAGCACATGATGGCTGGAGTGGGAGGGGGGACTGTCCAAATGGACGCCAAGAGGGAAGTTATTCCGCTTCGGGAGATCACAGGATCTGTGGGGCGACTGAGGGATCGCAAATCACTGATCTAGTAGTGGAGGGGAGTTCAGGAAGCATTTATCATCAATCTGAATCTTACTGATTTGTGTTTCGAGTCCACTGAAGGCTGTGGGCTGCATTTTATGTGGTTGTCTCATGACTAAAATAAAAAGCGGGGATATTAAAGGGCATGTGTACGTATGTGAGAGCGATAGCGAAGAATTAAGGACCATTCATGTCTAGCGTGCATTTGTTGCAAATGCTTTCATGCTAAAAAACAAAAAACGGATAAAACCTCAAAAATCGCACACAATATTAGACTTGCAAAAGAATCAAAAACTATTAACAACATTCCGGTCCTGAGACCTTCATAAAATGTGTAAGGTCTGTAGGGTTTGTAAGGTTTGTAAGGTCTCAGGACCGAAACGTTGTTAATAAAGATTTTGATTCTTTTGCAAGTCTGAGAGTGTGCAGGATTTTTGAGTTTTTCTGTTTTTGGACTTACTTTGTTCTGGTTTTTCCTACTCATCTATCCATTACTTGCCGGTGTGCGAGGGTAATTGTTAATTGATTATGCTCAAAAAAACAAAATTATTTCTCATCATTCACATGGGAAATGAACTCAATACAAACCTGCTTTAATTAAATAATATAGCAACTTTCCTTAGCACTCAATGGAGTTAATCTTATATAATTACCAAAGATATTTTGCTGCTAGCCTTCATTTATTAAATTGGGTTAAATTAGTTTCATTTCAAAAACAAAATTGTCTTTGGAGTTTCCTCACAAAAGATTGTTATTTCTGTAATTTTGCTATTATGGGGCAGTTTTCAAATATTAGATTCATAATAGGTTTTTATTTTTATTGCTGACAGGAGATTTGAGATTGCATATTGCAGGAGTGCAATTTCTGCCTATGTAAAGTGTTCCGGATTAATCCCTTATTTTATTTTTTACTTACTTACATACATACATACATTTTTAGTTAGATACTCCTTACAAGGCTGTGTGTGTGCCGTTTTTGTAATTTATGAGGACACAAATTTGTGTTATGGCATGGGTATTACACTGGTATTACGACTTAAACGTGAAATATTAGGACATTTCATGAGTCCTCGTATTTAAAATAGCTTTAAAAGCATACTAAACAACGTTTTATTAAAAATGTAAAAATGGTAAATGTTTTCTGTGATGGGTAGAAGTAGTGTAGGGGGATAGAATGTACAGTTTGTACAGTATGAAAACCATTACGTCTATGGAATGTCCTCACTTTGGTAGCAAAACAAACCTGTGTGTGTGTTCTTGTATACATGGTTTATGAGGACACACATGTGTATAATGACATGGTATTAAAACGTAAACATGGTTTATGAGGACACTTCCCTGTAAACCACATATACAAGTGTGTGTGGCAAATTTTTGGTCCCCATCGGAAAAAATGCTTATAAATCATACAGAATTATATTTTTTGAAAATATAAAAATGCAGAAAGTTTCCTGTGATGAGGGGATAGAATATACAGTTTGTACAATATAAAAATCATTATGTCCCCATAAAACATGGAAACCCAGTGTGTGTATGTGTATGTGTATGTGTGTGTGTGTGGAACACTCTGTACCATGGCAGTGGAGTGGTCAGGAAATGTCATTTTTTACCAGTAGTGGCTATTATAACATGCCATCTAAAAATACCTCTCTGCCATTGCCTTTGCCTGTCTGAGCAGAAATACACATCTGCTGCTCTACTGTGGATGCAATAACATTAATCATGAATCTGTGAGACTGTATGTTTCTTCATCACACAGATATTAAATTGCATGCGAAAGACCTGGTGACTGGAATATCATGTTCTTAGGTCTGTTACAGTGGAATTGTTTTGACTAAAAAGAGCTCTCTCTGTTTATATGTTGTTCAGATGTTGTCCGCTGGAGCATTAGTCTCTTATTAACATAACTTGACTCTTAACCACAGCGCTAACCTTCCAACCACAAATCTAAACATACAGCAGAGTAAGTTCCTGTCTGAAATCAGCTACTTTTGTGGGTGTTTCTTTAACGTTTTATGTGTCAGATGTTGATTTTTAATGAAACCAAACTGAGTTATCTATGTGAAGGTCACAATAAAACTGCACGAAACTTTTTAACCATGCCTTCATCCTTTATTATTACTTTTCAAATGCCCATTATTATTTACCCTTGTAATCTTTTAATCTGAACTATTGAAAATCCATCATGAAGAAGCACAAGGTTATAGGTTATATAAAGCAATCATGTCTCTTCAGAAGACTTTGGATTAAACGGCTTTATTCATATAAATTTATTTTACGATCTCTGAACATTTTGAACTGTCAGAGTTTTCGGGTGAACAGATTTTCAATGGAGGGACAGATATCTCTCAGATTTCATTAAAAATATCTTCATTTGAGTTTCAAAGATGAACTAAAATCTTATTTAATTGGATCAACATGAGAGCGAGTAATGATGATAGAATTTTCATTATTAGGTGAACCATCCTTACTTTTTAACCAACTAAACTTTTTAACTGTGCCTTCATCCATTATTATTACTTTTCAAATGTCCTTTATTATTTAACCTTGTTTTAGACCCAAACAATCTTTTAATCTAAACTATTACAAATATAAATATACAAATATACAAATAAAAAGGTTAGCAAAAACTGATAATCTGAACAGAATTGCATTAATCATCATTTCAACATTTATTGTGTGAATATATATATATATATATATATATATATATATATATATATATATATATATATATATATATAAATATAAATATTTATTTATTTATTTTATTTTATTTTTTACTCAAATTGCCAGTGTTCCTTTAGTAGTTTTGTGTCATTTACACAATGACCACAATTTTCCTCTTATAAAGTTTTATCAAAAGTGGTTGCCACAGAGACAACAGTGCCATTGTAGAGCATGCTTCAAATTAAATATGATGTGTAAAGAAAGCAAAGTAAAATCAAGGTAAACATCACTTGTAAACAGATTTTATTTTTATTTTTATTTTGTGTCATTTCCAATCAATATATATATTTTGTCAATGCAGAAAGTGTGGAAATATTATCTACCTGTGTGTATATAGGATATATAAAATACTAACTATGAGCCTACTAAAACTGTTAGCTTTAACAAGAGTTTCTATTCTAAAAATGTCATTGTCATTTCCACCACAGAATAAATTGTGATTTTTAATGAGGTGAATATGACACTGCTGGAAATGTTCATGAATTTCAAAACAAATAAAATAAAATAAAATATTTTAAAAAACGACAGTCGATATCACAATTTCCAGTGATGCATAAACATTCTTGTTGGACACTGTTAGTGTATAAATTAAATAAATTATTTAAAGTGCTGAAACACTAAAAGTGTTTTAAATTAGTTTATATTCTAAAGGTCCACAAAGCCAAAAGTGCCCAAAGCTGAAAAACATCTCTCTCTCTCTCTCTCTCTCTCTCTGTGTGTGTGCGTGTGTGTGGTGTGCGTTTTTTGTGATTTATGAGGACACATTACACTGGCATTACAACGTAAACATGAAATATGAGGACATTTCATGAGTCCTTATATTTAAAATGGCTTCAAAAACATACTAAACAATGTTTTATTAAAGGGTTAGTTCACCCAAAAACGAAAATTTTGTCATTAATGACTCACCCTCATGTTCTTCCAAACCCGTAAGACCTCCGTTCATCTTCGGAGCACAGTTTAAGATATTTTAGATTTAGTCCAAGAGCTTTCTGTCCCTCCAATTAAAATGTATGTACAGTAGACTGTCCATGTCCAGAAAGGTAATAAAAACATCATCAAAGTAGTCCATGTGACATCAGTGGGTCAGTTAGAAGTTTTTGAAGCATCGATAATAAATTTTGGTCCAAAAATAACAAAAACTACGACTTTATTCAGCATTGTCTTCTCTTCTGGAATCCTTTCCATTGAATTGATTCCATTGAATCCTTTCATCTGTCGGCGTTGGTAATGCATTTTTACGTTGTTGTTTTTGGCTATTAGGACATCCGTGACATGCACACTTATGCACCATTTAAAAAAAATATAGCAATACCAAAATACAAACAATGTAGAATAGCTTGAATACAGCGTGTGTCTCCCTCAGACTGTAAACGAAGCTCGGGGCACCGGATAACACGTCAGCAGGGTCACTGCGGAGTCATGAGCCCGGATTGACAACAGACCCGGAAGAGAAGACAATGCTGAATAAAGTTGTAGTTTTTGTTATTTTTGGACCAAAATGTATTTTCAATGCTTCAAAAACTTCTAACTGACCCACTGATGTCACATGGACTACTTTGATGATGTTTTTATTACCTTTCTGGACATGGACAGTCTACTGTACATACATTTTAAATGGAGGGACAGAAAGCTCTTGGACTAAATCTAAAATATCTTAAACTCTGTTCAGAAGATGAACAGAGATCTTACGGGTGTGGAACGACATGAGGGTGAGTCATTAATGACATCATTTTCATTTTTGGGTGAACTAACCCTTTAAAAATGTAAAAATTCAGAATGTTTTCTGTGATGGTTAGGTTTAGGAGTAGTGTAGTGTAGGGGGATAGAATGTACAATTTGTACAGTATAAAAACCATTACGCCTATGGAATGTCCTGATAGCAAAACAAACCTGTGTGTGTGCACGTGCGTGCGTGCGTGCGTGCGTGAGAGTGTGTGTGTGTGTGTGTGTGTGTGTGTGTGTGTGTGTGCGTGCGTGCGTGCGTGCGTGCGTGCGTGCGTGCGTGCGTGCGTGCGTGCGTGCGTGAGTGAGTGAGTGAGTGAGTGAGTGAGTGAGTGAGTGAGTGAGTGAGTGCGTGAGTGAGTGAGTGAGTGAGTGAGTGAGTGAGTGAGTGAGTGAGTGAGTGAGTGAGTGAGTGTTTGTGTGCGTGCGTGCGTGCGTGCGTGCGTGCGTGCGTGCGTGCGTGCGTGCGTGCGTGAGTGAGTGAGTGAGTGAGTGAGTGAGTGAGTGAGTGCGTGAGTGAGTGAGTGAGTGAGTGAGTGAGTGAGTGAGTGAGTGAGTGAGTGAGTGAGTGAGTGAGTGAGTGAGTGAGTGAGTGAGTGAGTGTTTGTGTGCGTGCGTGCGTGCGTGCGTGCGTGCACACACATTGTAGAGTCTGTGGTTAAAAGTTCCAGTTCTGTCAATGAGTCATTTCTGTCTCTTTCTGCCTCTCAGCCTGTCTCGCTTTTGCTGTGCAGAATGAAATGAGAGAAAAAGACTGGGAAAACCTGCTGCTGTCAAATGTACCTGTGCTCTCCACTGAGTGGAGTCTTGCAGTGTGTCACTTTTCCCAGCAACATCTCACCTGGGTTTATGAAGCTTTGTTCAAAGAGTGTCACACTACAGGACATCTGCAAGACACATGAAAGGGAGGAACAAAAAAGGAGAAAGAACGAGGTACAAGACAACAAATGAAAGAAACAGAAATAAACGACCAACTGATACAGAAAGCCATATGCCTATAGAGTGAACTATGGATATTGCTGCTTACTTTATACTGTGAAGTTTACACTTAATCCAAGTCTTCTGAGGAGACATGATCACTGTATATGATGAACAGATTTGATTTAGGCTTTTATTCACATAAAATCATTGATCAGCAAGCAGTGTTGGGTGTAAAGCGTTACTACACAGCAAAATCTCCAGAGTTAAATCAACTCTGCTCAGAGTACATATGGTCCATCTCTAAATAGTGTTAAAATAACTCTAAAGCAGAGTTAAAGTTAATGAGATAATTAAGTGATTAAGTGACGATTGAGCATTAGTGATGAACACCTGCTGTTAACAAGCAGAATCACTGAAGAGAAACACAAGAACTACAACTGACTTCAGTCAGAGCCTTATTAATTGCTTAATTATCTCATTAACTGTAACTCTGCTTCAGTGTTGCTTTAACACTATTTAGAAAGGGACCATATGTACTCTGAGCAGAGTTAATTTAACTCTGGGGATTTTACTGTGTAAGTAGTGCGTTACTGTAATTAAATTACTTATCCACTGAAAAAGTAAATTAAGGGATTACTGTTCATTTTTAGGTAATTTAATTACAGTTACTTATAATGTACTTGTATTACATACTGTAAATTAGTTAAACAGTTCTGTATAAATCTAAATTCATCTAAATTTTTCGTCTAAAAGTAAAAGTGAACGCTGCCTCTTTAAAAGTGACTTCTCAACTTCACACCATTTGGCTACGTAGTCACTGTCTGAAGAGGTCGGCAGAAGCAAGTGGCTGTTTTTCAGAATGGAAATATTCCAATGAATTCACTTTTTTGACACAGGTAGGCAAGAAAAAACTGCACCACACGCTGTGAGAGACGTGTGGTGCGTCGCACACACATAGCCGCCTCTCGCGAGTGTCAGATTTTTGCGGTTTATAACACTTAAACGTTCAAATACTCACACAGTTATGTCAAAATGCCAGTCTTGGCGTATATTCAAGTTGGTTATGTGAATGTGAACAGCATGTGTAACAGCATATTATCTCTGTCCATTAGGTCCTAGTGACAGCAGTCCTTTAAAACATGCTGCTGTCAACTATTGGCTGTCTATATTATAAATGATAATCAAACAACAAAAGAAAAGCTTTAATAAGGATTAATCTATGTTTAATTCATACAGTAATGAATATGCAGATTTATTTTATATTTGATTATTCAATTTCTGTGGTATTTTTACTTACTACTATTAGACCTATCTGAAAAAATCTAGGTCTATAGCATTGTTTTATTTGTATCTTTAAATATTTTTACCGTGGTATTGACTATGGTATCGAGTATTGTGCACTTTTGGTGGTATTGGTGCCGACTACTAGATTTTTGGTAACGTGACATCCTTATTTGTTACTAAAAAATAAAGTATTATAGTATGTCTAAAGCTAAAATGTTTAGCATAAAAAGGCTATAAAAGGCTAAACTATTCCATGTTGGACTCATATTTAAATTATTAAAAGAGTTTCCTTTCTATTGTCTCTCTGGTTAAGGTTTATAGGGATTTTAAGAATTAATTAGTAATGAGTTAAATTACTTATTGAGTAATTAAATTACTTTTCAGACAGAGAAATTAGAAAAGTATGTAATTAGTAATTAATTACCTTTTTGAAGTAACTTACCCAACACTGTCAGCAAGTATAGAGCCGTCAAATTTGGTAAAAATACACTCAAGAATTGCTTGACGCACAAGAACCAGTGAGGTTCATTCTCACATCACGCCAACACTGTTGAGCTTCCTGAGTTAGAAAAGCAAATGGAGAATAATTAGTGTAGCAGCTGTTCATAACATTTCAAGCAAAAGATAATCATGTGCATTTGATTTGATATAACTGGAGTACAAGGTTATATAAAGCAATTGTGTCTCTAAAGAAGAATCTGAATACACCACTACATTCATATACAGTACATTTATTTTACAATCTCTGAACATTTTGGATCTCAGAGATTTGGATGAACAGACTTTCAATGGAGGGACAGAAATCTCTCAGATTTCATTAAAAATACCTTAACGTGTGTTTCAAAGATTAAAGGGATAGTTCACCCAAAAATGAAAATTTGATGTTTATCTGCTTACCCCCAGTGCATCCAAGATGTAGAGGACTTTTTTTCTTCAGTCGAACGCAAATTATGATTTTTAACTGCAACCGTTGCCGTCTGTCAGTCAAATAATAGCAGTGATTGGGAACTTGAACAATACGAGTCGAAAAAACTTCCATAGACAAATCCAAATTAAACCCTGCGGCTCGTGACGGCTCATTGATGTCCTAAGACATGAAACGATCGGTTTGTGCGAGAAACCGAACAGTATTTATATCATTTTTTACCTCTAATACACCACTATGTCCAACTCCGTTCAGCTTCCGGCTAGTGAGGTCTGATCGCGCTCTGACAATGGAAGTGATGTCTCGCGCTCATTGAAGTATATGGGCGAGACATCACTTCCGTCTTCAGAACGCGTTTTTTGACCTCACTAACAGGAAGCTGAACGAAGTTGGACATAGTGGTGTATTACAGGTAAAAAATTATATAAATGCTGTTCGGTTTCTCGCACAAACCGATCGTTTCGTGTCTTAGGACATTAATGTGTCGTCACGAGCCGCAGGTTTTAATTTTGATTTGTCTATGCAAGTTTTATTTACTGTTATAGTTGAAGTTCCCAATCACTGCTATTATTTGACTGACTGACGGCAGCGGTTGCAGTTAAAAATCATAATTTGCGTTCGACTGAAGAAAAAAAGTCACCTACATCTTGGATGCACTGGGGGTAAGCAGATAAACATCAAATTTTCATTTTTGGGTGAACTATCCCTTTAACTAAAATCTGCATTTGGAACAACAAGAGTGAGCATGATA
Organism: Chanodichthys erythropterus; assembly: GCF_024489055.1. NCBI lineage: Eukaryota > Metazoa > Chordata > Actinopteri > Cypriniformes > Xenocyprididae > Chanodichthys > Chanodichthys erythropterus. The sequence goes on along the minus strand of NC_090221.1, from coordinate 15,275,922 downwards.
GAATTTTCTTTTTTTGTGTGTGTGAACTATCCTTATCTGCTTATTTTTTTATAAAAAAAAAAAAAAAATGTGAAAGTATGCATTATGCAGTGATAAACATTTCACATTTGATAATCAAAAAGGTCACATTTCAAAGATGAAGGCCTATGTTTTTTAGCTTCAAATCACAAAATATCCTTTGTTTTCAAGTAGTTTTTTTCAAAAGATAACATGTTTATTGAACAGACTCTACAAAAATAGAGATGAAAGGAAAAATCAATTAATTCAATTAAGATCACATTAAATTCCGCGATAAACTATTTCAGGCACACTGCTGTCATCTGTTCTTGTATTTCTGCATGACCTATCTTTTTGTTTGTGTGCAATGATATACAGAGCTCAGATGTCACAGATGGCAATTAAACTTTTGTACAAGATTGTTCCACAGCAACAAGACTCGCTAATTAATAATTAAGAATTTTTGCACATAGCTTGTTTGTTCACACTTTAGAGGTCTCAAGTACAATGAGCTAGAACATCTAGAAAAATAATATACTGATCTTGGAATAGATGTGAATAACACTTTTCTAATTTTGCCTCTTTGAAATTAAGTAAGCTATTTTGCTAACTTCAACAACTCCCCCTTTCTTCAAAACCCTGCTGGTAGATGCTGTAAGTAACCATCTGGGTCCAAAAATCAGAATAGCTTGAATCTGATAAAGTGACTTTTTTTTTTTGCAAGCAAAGTATGAACTAAAAGCAGATCAAACACTCTGTCTGTTTTGTTATTTAAGTTCATACACTGCCCAGATGCAGTGAGTAAAGAAATGGTTGCATACTTGCATTACTCTTAACACCACTGTGCTCGCAGGGACACCAGCTCACCAATTTAATTAGTCCGCCTGGCTAACATCATGTTCAAGTAACACAGCCCAAGCGTAATTGGCTTGAGGGTAGCAAACAAACAAGCAAAACACAACTCAGCATTAGCCATCTGATTCAATTGTTTAATTAGGACATGCGTTCCAACAAACACAAATTTCTCAGAGGAACAGCCATAACTCGTAGCTCATGCTAATCTACCAGTGCAGTCTAACAGGCTCAACTTTTGATAATCTACATTCTTTGGGGCTTTAAGATAAGTTACTTTAAAAGGTTAGTTCACCCAAAAATGAAAATTCTGTCATTGATTTCTCACCCTCAACTGTCATTTCGTTCCGCACCCATATACCCGTAAGAACACAAATTAAGATATTTTTGATGAAATCCAAGAGCTCTCTGACTCCTCAAAAGACAGCAATTCAACCACCACAGTCAAGGTCTACTAAAGCCATCGTTAAAATCCATGTGACTACAGTGGTTCAACCTTAATTTTATGAAGCGATGAGAAAACAAAACAAAAATAATGACTTTATTCAACAATCTCTTCTCTTCTGTGTCAGTCTCCTACACAGTTGCAGTAAGCACAGCGCAGGCTTCCGTGTACTACGTCAGAACACCGACTCATTATTTTCCGGCTCCTGCGTCAGCATCACACGCATGCATCGTGCTGCTCACGTGTACAGCGTCGCCCATTACTGAGCCGGCGTTTGGACATAAATATGGGAGCACTGCACTGTGCTTACTGCATCAACTGCGTAGGAGACTGACATGGAAGATAAGAGATTATTCAACAAAATCATTATTTTGTTTTATTTTTGCGCACAAAAAGTTTTCTCATCACTTGAACTCGCTCCATAAAATTAAGGTTGAGCCATTGTAGTCACGTGGACTATTTTAACAATGTCTTTAGTACCTTTCTGGACCTTGACTGTGGTGGTTAAATTGCTGTCAGAGAGCTCTCGGATTTCATCAAAAATATCTTAATTTGTGTTCCAAAGATGAACAAAGGTCTTACGGGTGTGGAACGACATGAAAGTGAGTAATTAATGACAGAATTTTCATTTTTGAGTGAACTAACCCTTTAGGCTTAATTCAATATAACTATACTTGGTGGGCATACAGTAACAATTCTCCAGCCAACAAGTTTAAGTAAGCATAGATATTTTTTTCATGACTATTGTTAGGAATTTATCAGACTCATGATGGTGGTTGTGTCATTGTGCAGGTTATGTTTGGTACCTCACACAAATATAATGCATAATGAAGTTTTTTAAGGAATACTTGAGATGTTTTAAATAGAAAAGTGCATTCCCCTCCCAATTCTCATTATTGTTATTCATTTTCATGTTAGTTTCTTCCTCAGTGATGATTCTGAATCATTAGATTCTTCAAAACAATCATGATAAGCTGTAGCATATCAGTTTATTTATTATATATTTATTATGTGTGTGTGAATAAAATATAGAATGGACATATAAAGAATGAAGGAAGGGATGAATAATTGCTGATTGACTGATTTATTTACATACATTAGAGATCCTAAAGGAAAAGTTCAGTGTAAATGTGCTGTATCAAATCATTCACTTATACAGAGAGCAATTCAGCTGGGCCTATTTACATGTCTGTTTCTCATTCAACCACCACAGGAAGCCAAGCTGAGGAACATGTGTTATTGCTTTCCCGTGTCTCTCTTACAACAACACGTGCACATTGATCGCCTCTCCATACCTTTGTCTCCTCTCTTTTCTCAAGAGATCAACACATGAGTAGCTTAACATGCAAATAATGGCAAAGTATTTGTAACCAATCAATGTAAAATAGCGAAAAACTTACTGAAATGACAAGAATTAGTTCTCGTCTTTTAATCTAACTCAGAGTTGTGTCGGACAAAACCAATTGTTAAATTAAAAGCACAGTTAAACAAAGCATTGCTTTGTGCTGTGTTTCTCTCTTTTGATTAATGAATTCAACCATATGAGATGCAGCTTTTGCTCAAAATGGTCTTGGAAAGATGAGAAAAACTGCTTCCAGCATGAATAAGAGCGACAGAGAGAGATAGATGGAAAGATGGAATATTAATACCACTAGCATAGATAATGTGGCTAATTACCGTGGCAGAGACTGCAGCCAAGTATTATATTAGAAACGGCACTAAATTCAGAGACTACACACACACGATTGTGCACGTCCATGCTCGGAAAGCACTACCCGGGGGCCGATCACATCTAACTAAGGGCATGTGATGCTTCCAAGCACATCTGTACACAGTTACAGCACATTTCCACACCAGTGCGATTGAGAACCGTCGGTCTGCACATTTTTTACAGTTGAAAAATGACTTGTGCAGGGTCAGCTTAAATTCTCCCCAAGTTTTGGACCAAAATGTTCTCTTTTTCAAAATGGAAACTAGATTTAGTTTCACCTGGTAGTTGATTTTTTTTTCTTCCTTTTTTTCCCTCCACACTTTGTCTTGAAAGGGTGAGCATGTGGATTATTCCTCTTCAAGAATCAATTCTACATTCACTGTCATCATGTTGACTCACTATACACCATCTTCACAAAAATGAGAGAAATAATGAGGTATATTTGTGAGAGAAAAACAGATTTGCACTTGGAGAGTTTAAACCCATATTTTGCCTGCAGAAATCTTAGAAGTTATGTGGCGTTAGAAGAGAAAAGCTTGCATGAGCTCCCGCAAAGTTTCCTCACAGAGATACCTTTTTGAGCTCGAGCTAAAATATAGATATTAAAAACTCCTTGGCACTGAAATATTCAAATGCCTTTAGCTAGCCAAAAGAACATCCTGCTAATATGTTTGATATTTTTTTCATGTTTAAGAGGCAAGATCTGAATAATTGATAGCTGCTTTTTAATGACCTGAAGATAATGTGCAACTGGAGCGAAAAGAGGCAGAATGTAGGCGGTAGAGGAATGTGGAGAGGAAAGGTGGTCAGAGAAACTGAGGGGGATTGTGGGAGGGGGATTTAGGCCTGTGTATCAAAATCTCTTTGTAGATGGAAGACGACCCCCAGAGCACCATGTATCCTCTCAGAACTTGATTAAAACCAAAAGTAGAAGTGTGTGGATTGCAGAAAGTTATGCTTTCATGTAGAGCACTGTACCAAAGTGCTACAAAAAACATTGTAAGATATGTTTGATGAAAAAGGAACAACACAAAACTCAAAAGTTGAGAAGCCATGTGAGCCTTTTTTTATGAGGGTTGGGTGATATTTTGGCTTAAAGAAAATCAACAAAATGCAAGTAAAAGATTCCCTGATGAACTAGCATTGGTAATATTTATATATAGTGACCTATCAAAGTAAATTTGTATGAATTTGAATGATGTGCATTTGTCACATATTCATTAGACGTGGTGTATACCCTTTGTATAAGTACAAGCCAAAATCAGAAAACCAAATTAAAGGCCTGTTCACTCCAAGAACGATAACTATAAAGATAACCATAAAAATAATTAGCATCCACACTAATGAACGAAAATATTCTGTTTGTTCTAAGTTAGCGCTGCAGGTCTGTTATCTTTCACTTTACATGTTCGAGCTCTTAAAAGCAGACTAGATTCTGATTGGCTGTCAATGTTTTTATCTTACATCAGCTGAAAAAAAAAGAAAAAAAAAAGGTTCTGAACGTGATTCCAACAATATAAATTCTCCATTATCGTTATAGTTGTGGTGTGAACTCTGCTATACTCTAATATTTAGAACTATTTTTAGAACTATATTTTCATCATTATCATCATAGTTATTGTCCTTGGGATGAATGTCCTTAAACTCATGCCGGTTTTCCACCGACAGACTGCTGGTGCCAGAGATTGAGTATTTCCACTACAAAAAATACAGGTCTCAGCCAAAAGGCTCCACATAGTTCTGAAACACTTACAACAACCATGAGTAGCTGTGCTTGTTTGTCGTAAACTACCAGTATGAGTTTGGAGATACACGTATAGAATAGGTCTTGATTTTTGTCGTTGGACTGCTACGCATTTTCACCTCTACTGCACAATCACTGATGACCTTCACAATGTTGAATTATTGAGAGACTGTCTTGTATCTCTTCATCTGCCAAACCTCTGTGGTTTACCAGGTTTCCAGACCATTGAGAAAGTATTCCATTGTGTAAATCATGCAATTGGAGCAACCAAACTTTATTATTCTGTAGGTTAATCATTTAACACTACACATAGCTGCTTGATGTATTTGGTTGAATATGAAATCTTAAAACTGACACTGCATGGGTGACCAGACCCAGAGGGAACCTCTGCTGATCTTGAATGGAAATCTGTGGAATGATATGGTACGCGTTCAGTGTTATAAGCCAAAATATCCAATAAACAAACATGTATGTATAAATGATGGATGGCTGTTTCAAATTTGCAGAGCTTTCACAATAATTTCTTCTGGGGGCTGATAATAACCAGTTTAACTTGTATTCACTGACAGAACATTAGAATTATTTATATTAACATTATATTAATATTAACAGGAAAGACATGCCAACACCATGAGATAAAATAGGAAAGACATGTTTTGGTGCTTTAATGGTCTAAATTAGGAAAGTAAGGAAAGAAAGGAAGAGAGGAAGAACAACAGGACATTTTGGCCACGTTCACAGAGCAGCAGAATATGGTTACGTCCACACACAGTGCGGTTATTTACAGGAGTGACAACCAAATAATATAACCAAATTTTTAACCAAACTCAAACCTGTATTTTTTTTTTTGATAAGTGCAACAGTTTAAGCAGAACTAAGTAAATTTTTAACTTTATAAATAGTATTCTAAGTCCTTACGATGGTTAATTGACTTGTAGTTGTGTGTTTGAGGTGAGCACTAACCCCTTCTGGCACGTCTACGGCAAAAAACAGCACTTGCAAGTTGAGCTGCGCCGACCCGACACAATCTCGCCTCATGTTCACGTTCACGAGAGTGACAAAATGCTTTACGGTAATTCAAAAACAATGTATATATTATGACTTTATAAGACAATTTCGAAAATTACCCACCTCCATCGAGATTTTTTGTACCGTATTTGCAAAACTACTGCGCTGGTGAGCGTTGTAGTCATTGTAGTCCAGAGCTGCGCTTGGAGTATTTATGACAGTGTGATTCACTGAAGGAACCTGTAGGGGGAGCTTCACAAATCTTACTGAGTTCCGCTTTAAAGCTATCCGGCTAGCGCATGTTTACATTGAAGCTGCTGACGGTTAGTGAAGATTTGATGGATGAACTCGCAGCTCAACTGGACTCTGTCGTGTCAAAAGTGATAAGACTTTTCAGTTTTATGGATGTCGCCATCTTTGATATTACTTTGGTCACTGTCGCTATGGTTACTGGTAAGAGAATACGGGTTTGACTCTCGTTGCACGTTCATACAGAGAGTATTCGAGATGCTGCTGTAAGTTGCTGTGTGAACAAGAAATTTGGTGACTCACACCTGTAAATAAATGCGGTTGTCAATCCCAAAAACTGACAGTGTGAACATAACCTTTGTCAGTCATTTGGTTTGTATTTCTATGGGATTGCACTGAACTGTTATTCAGAACTAGTTCCATTAAATAAGATTCTAATGATGGTCAGTTTCATTAATGGTTCTCGCATGTGCATTCTTATTTGATGCGCGTATTTTAGTACAGAATCCTGTAATAAAATACTCAAAGTTTCCCAGTACTATCAATTCAATATGCATACAGTGCAACCAAGCTATTCTGACTCTTGAATGAATGACTCTTATGATCCGGTTGTCTAATAATCAGTGTAGTAGCCTCTTTTTTTTAATATACAGTGGGTACAGAAAGTATTCAGACCCCTTAAATTTTTCACTCTTTGTTATATTGTAGCCATTTGCTAAAATCATTTAAGTTCATTTTTTTCCTCATTAATGTACACACATATTGACAGAAAAACACAGAATTGTTGACATTTTTGCAGATTTATTAAAAAAGAAAAACTGAAATATCACATGGTCCTAAGTATTCAGACCCTTTGCTCAGTATTTAGTAGAAGCACCCTTTTGATCTAATACAGCCATGAGTCTTTCTGGGAAAGATGCAACAAGTTTTCCACACCTGGATTTGGGGATCCTCTGCCGTTCCTCCTTGCAGATCCTCTCCAGTTCTGTCAGGTTGGATGGTAAACGTTGGTGGACAGCCATTTTTAGGTCTCTCCAGAGATGCTCAATTGGGTTTAAGGCAGGGCTCTGGCTGGGCCATTCATGAACAGTCACAGAGTTGTTGTGAAGCCACTCCTTTGTTATTTTAGCTGTGTGCTTAGGGTCATTTTCATTGTATTGTCTTGACCTTCAGCCCAGTCTGAGGTCCTGAGCACTCTGGAGAAGGTTTTCGTCCAGGATATCCCTGTACTTGGCCGCATTCATCTTTCCCTCGAATGCAACCAGTCGTCCTGTCCCTGCAGCTGAAAAACACCCCCACAGCATGATGCTGCCACCACCATGCTTCACTGTTGGGACTGTATTGGACAGGTGATGAGCAATGCCTGGTTTTCTCCACACATACCACTTAGAATTAAGGCCAAAAAGTTCTATCTTGGTCTCATCAGACCAGAGAATCTTATTTCTCACCATCTTGGCAAACTCCATGCGGGATTTCATGTGTCTTGCACTGAGGAGAGGCTTCCGTCGGGCCACTCTGCCATAAAGCCCCGACTGGTGGAGGGCTGCAGTGATGGTTGACTTTCTACAATGTTCTCCCATCTCCCAACTGCATCTCTGGAGCTCAGCCACAGTGATCTTTGGGTTCTTCTTTACCTCTCTCACCAAGGCTTTCTCCCCCGATAGCTCAGTTTGGCCGGACGGCCAGCTCTAGGAAGGGTTCTGGTCATCCCAAACATCTTCAATATAAGGATTATGGAGGCCACTGTGCTTTTAGGAACCTTAAGTGCAGCAGAATTTTTTTTTTTTTTTTTTTTTTGTAACCTTGGCCAGGCTCTTAAGGCAGTTCCTTTGACCTCATGATTCTCATTTGCTCTGACATGCACTGTGAGCTGTAAGGTCTTATATACACAGATGTGTGGCTTTCCTAATCAAGTCCAATCAGTATAATCAAACACACCTGAACTCAAATGAAGGTGTAGAACCATCTCAAGGATGATCAGAAGAAATGGACAGCACCTGAGTTAAATATATGAGTGTCACAGCAAAGGGTCTGAATACTTAGGACCATGTGACATTTCAGTTTTTCTTTTTTACTAAATCTGCAAAAATGTCAACATTTCTGTGTTTTTCTGTCAATATGGGGTGCTGTGTGTACATTAATGAGGAAAAAAATGAACTTTAAAAAAAAAATGAAATGACTTTAGCAAACGGCTGCAATATAAGAAAGAATTAAAAATTTAAGGGGGTCTGAATACTTTCCGTACCCACTGTAGATAGACCAATTATTGTCTCAGAAAATATTATGAAAACGTAATTGAAATGTCTGCGTAAACACAAAATAATTGAGTAACACTTTACAATAAGGTTAATTTGTTAATATTAATTAATGTTTTAAAGACCCCCTGTGGTGAAAATCAAGTTTTTAATGTTGGTTATATGACTATATGGTGTTTTTAATATGCTTTAAGACAAACCATGTGTAAATTCATAAGTCAACACCATTGTTGAGTATTTTCTGTTTAAAACTGCAGTGATCTAAAGACAGTTTCAAAAACGTGTTTTGAAATCGCTGGTGTTTATGACATCACAAACTACCTTGTAACCAATCACATCAACGTGCTTTAGCATATCATTAACTATGATTGCTCTGAAGCAGGGGAGTCTCAAAAGAATATATTTTTATGTTGATATTAAAAATCTTTGTTATTGTTTGAAATGATCTCATAATTGTCATTTAGAGATTAAATTGTTTTTTTGCAATTATTTATTAGATCCATTAAAGAACCAAAATAGTTAAGAGGAATAGGAACTGTTAAATTCTTTACAATTGCCTTTAGTTTTGAGTCAGATCAGATAGAGAGAGAATATGTAGTAGTTGACGTGGAGGATACAGAAGATGAGCGGTACTGTCCAGCAGTGATTAGATTAGCTGTGAGTGTTAGAGTGAGAGCTGAACATGGGAGAGAGGAGAGCTGGTCAGGTCTGCTGGATCAGGGAAAGAAAATTAATTGAAAGCAGCTGTTAGACTGTGTTTTTAATGCCTGGACTGGACAGAGTCAGCATGGCCTGCCACCCAAGAGAGAAAGAGAAACAGACAAAGAGACAGGTATAGAGATAAACAAGACAGTCAGTCATACAGATCCAGGGCCAAGTGTGTTAACAGACTCTGACATGGGCTGTACAGAGACTTCATTTGGATAGAAATATAGAATTGTAGAAGGAATGCAGGAAAGGGACATGAAGACGAAAGAGAAAAACAGAGAACATGGAAGAGATAAAGCGCAGAAGCCAGTTCATGAATGTACATCTGCTCTTGTCATGTTTATCCCTAGAAGCAATGTCAGGGACTGACAAGCTTCTGAGAATCCTCTGTCTGTAAAAGCTTCAGTCTGTCAGCTGTGCACACACACAGAAAAGCAAATTAATCACACTGGGGTGGATTCATCAAACAGTTGTGGCACTTTTGAGTGTTGTATTTAAACACAAAAATCAGCATCTTATTTGCCACTATCCAGGTGCTAAATGTATTTTAATTTTGTCATTGTAATTCTTTTCAGTGAAAAAACACTAATTGCTCCTTTTTTCACAAAATTCTGTACTATTTAATTGGTGCAATTGATGTTTTTTTAATTAAGTTTGTGCATTAGAGTTTGGGATTTTTTTCTCTCTGCAGGTTACATTGTTATGCCAGTAGACTTAATGAGTCATGACTCACTGAATCAACCAATTCTCTCAAAAATGCTGATTCATTCACAAACAAATCAAGTGTCTGTTTATGAGTGAGTCAGGGAAACATTTATTCAACTAATTGTTTTAAAAACACTAATTCATTCAGGACCAAATCAAGTGACCGGCTGTGTCCGAAATTATATGCTCTCTGAGTAGGTTCTTATTTTGATAGTAACCTTGTGCCTGTGTTCTATATAGTATAAATGTGTGTACTATATAACATACATAGTACTGTACATAATGTGTAGTACATGTTGTCATTATCATGTGACCTACCAGAATAATTTTTGCCAATTCACTGCCATTCACAAATCCTCTCTTGTGGCTTCATGGGATGTCTATCAAATGCTTCACTTCAGTATTGTGCAAGAAGTCGTAAGTCATCCATGCCGTACTTTTCGCCAACTGTACATTCAGACATACTACTCTTTTCCCATAGTGTTTTTTGGCTACCATGTAGTATGGAAATATGCAATTTCGAAAAGAGCCACTCTCTTTATGAGTGAGTCAATGAATCATTTATTTAAACAATTAATTCAAAAACAGATTCAATCAGGAATGAATCAAGTGACCATCTTTCACAGGCCTGTAAAACAACATTAAGACCCCTGGAGTCGTTGTACAAAAGTTCTCTTAAGGTTCATGACAAGAAATCTCAGCTATTTCACCACTGTCATATTCTCAAAAAACATAGCATATATTAAGCTTTGAAAACATAATCATATATTTAGATCTCTGTCTTTTGTTCAAGATAATAAATGGTACTGCAGCTCCTCCCTTAAAAAAGTTTATCTTACTGAGCTCAGAAAGTACATCTCAAGCCACTCAGTCGACTGCTTGGGGCGAGTGTAGGATTCCTTTGTGTAAAACAGCATTTGATAGCTCAGCTTTCTCAAGTGTGGCCATCAGACAGTGGAATAAGTTGCCAACAGAGTTTATCACGTGTAAATGTTAACATTTTTTCACATGGGGTCAAAAAATGGCTTCTTCTAAAACAAACATGTTCACATAATGTTTATTAATTGATGTGTGTGTGAGAGCGTATTTGTAAATGCATGCTGAGGAATGAATGAATGTTTTAATGCTGTTTTGGGAGAAATGTATTATTAACTTGATTTGTTGACATCAGCCTGTCCAGGGACTACAGGTGAAAATTAGCACAAGTGCTACAACCTGGTAAAATGCATCTCTACTTCTTAAGGTTAATGCATATTTTACACTGTCCCTGTTTAAATAAATAAATAAATGAAATGAAAAATGAAATGAGTGATTGACTGTATCATAGATTCAACAGAACTACTTGCGTTTCATTAGCAAAATTAAAAAAAGTAAGTTAGGCTTAAAAGGTAAGTTAGGCCTACTCAAAACAATTAACTTCTTTCTTTATTGTACTGTTTATAAAAGCAAATACATTCTTAGTGAATCCCCCATAGAATGGTTTGCAAAAGGAAAAAAAAAAAATGCAATTGCTAAATTTTGCACTCTCTCTCTCTCTCTCTCTCTCTCTCTCTCTCTCTCTCTCTCTCTCTCTCTCTCACACACACACACACACACACACACACACACAGATCAAACCATGGGCAGCACATCTAGAGCCTAAGCCAGAGCGGGTGGATTGGTAAAAGGAAAAAGAAAAACAGGAGGAAAAATATATAAAGAATGCCTATCCAAGTTTTCTGAAAAGCATGACTTAAAAGAAAAACACATTCTCTTTTAACCTCTGGCTTTCCTCCATTGCCCCACCTCTTGCTTTCCATGTTTCCATCTTTCTTTGGAGGCACACCAAGGCTGTGCGTTTCTGTGTGTATGTGCGGTTAGGCGAGTGTGTGTGGTTTGAAAGCAACAGAATGTGATGAGGCAGCTCTTTGTTTGAAGTAAGGATGGAGATGAAGGAGCGTGTGTGTGTGTGTGTGTGTGTGTGTGTGTGTCTGTTTGAGGGTGCGGAGAGCTCTGTGTTGAATAAGAAAGACTTGAAGATCCTTCAACTGGCCTCTGGACTAAATTCAATCCGGCCAGCCAAGGAACCGAGAGACAGAACAGAGCCAAAGAAACGTGTGTCCAAGAAAGTTTGAGGCAGTACAGTCATTCGTAAATTTCTGCAAAAAGGATATAAAGAAACTTCAATAAAACAGGGCTAAAAGTATGAGTTCTTAACAAACACAGGCTATGCATGAGTGTAGTATAAGCTTAGACTCAGAGCTGTGAGTGCTGGCAGCTGTCTGATCAGAGAGGAGGGGGGAAACTTTGGTGAGTCGGTCTGAAGGTCAGTAAAACACAGGGGAGAGAAGAAATAATGGCTTGGCATGAGGAAACTGTAGAACGACTTGCTGCAACAGCAGAAGAGAGAGGACCATTTGAAAACAAAGCACGATCATGTTGCTGCATCTTTAACAAACACCCTCCCCAGTAGTTTGTGTGCTTGAATGCATTAAATAAAGAGAGAGAGAGAGAGAAATACAGAAAGAGAAGGCTGTTAAAGGAATAAATCATCCAAAAATGAGAATTCTGACATCATTTACTCCCCTCATGTTGTTCCAAACCAGTAAGACTTTCTTCCATGGAACATAAAAGGAGATATTTTTGAAGAACTGTACTAGTTGCTATTTTTCCATGCAGTTACAATGAATTAGCACTGAGGCCTTTAAACTTCAAAAAATACATAAAAGCACCATGAAAGTACCTTTAACGTATACACAATAAATCATATTTAAGAGATCCGCTATGCAATGTACCTGCATGGAAAAGACCATCAAGCACATTATCAATAATTTCTTCTTTTGTGTTTTGCGAACGAAAGAAAGAAAGAAAGAAAGAAAGAAAGAAAGAAAGAAAGAAAGAAAGAAAGAAAGAAAGAAAGAAAGAAAGAAAGAAAGAAAGAAAGAAAGAAAGAAAGAAAGAAAGAGAAAAAGAAAAAGAAAGAAACTCTTGAGGAGAACTATTCTATTCTAGGTGAACTATTCCTATTCAAATGCCCTTACTAGTAGCTTGTGTAGGCTGCATGGTGTGTATACTTGTGAGTGTGAGAGAAAGGGCTGTTAACAGAAAAGCGATCTGCAGGCTATCAACAACTCTGCATAGCCTCTGGGGAGTCCCTTTGAAAATGTAGTGCTTTGGGAAATGCACTCACACAATTTATTTGGACTCAATAAAGCCGGTGAGGAATTTTCCCAGTGTACATCACATACTCGCTTCCATCTCTTTGCCGGCAAAGCTGAGGAAATGAAAGCGGCAAATAAATATCCATAAAATTCGAACACAAGCCCGTTTGGTGATTTGTGAATCTGGTGAATCTGCGATACCCAAAAGACTGAGAGGGAAAACAGAAAAAGTGTGTGTGTGTGTGTGTGTGTGTGTGTGAGAGAGAGAGAGAGTGGGGTCCTTCCTACCAGATATTTATACACCACTGACTCATGCTAGAGGAATCACATTAGCTATGGCTGCCATGTTTTTATTGGAGCTCCAGCCGGGCCATTCTAACCATCTTGGCCTCCCTCTCTTTCTCTCTCTCCTACTCTATTTCTTACAACTTTCAGCTCAGGCACTCGGTTAATGATGTGTCATTTCCTGTCATTGCTTGTGCTGTGTGTTAGAGTCTTGTTAAACTCAGATATATGTGCAATTCAGCTGAACATATGCGCCTCGGAAAATACTGTGAAGGTTATCATGAAGTTTTATGACACTGTAGAAAGTTTCTAATTTTGTCTGAATTATTATTTAATTTTTTTTTTGCTTTGTTTTTTTTTTAATAAAGCAAAACAAATCCCTGTTTGTATCAGTCTTGTATCACATCTTGTCTGTGTTTGTGTGATTAGTGGTGAGGGTTTGGAGTCTTTCTACAGTTTACATGATTATGCCAGTAGGTGGCGACAAGTGAACCATTAAATAATTTGTTCATTCACTCAACTGATTCATTCAGGAACAAATCAAGTTGAATCTTTATGAATGAATCATTGAATAATTTACTTAACTGATTTTTTTTTTTCAAAAACACCTGAATCATTCATGAACAAAAAAACATTATTGTGTGTTTCTCAGATAAGCGACGGTTCTGCTTTGACGTCATTGGGAAGTTGGAACTATTTGTGTTAGCGGAGTATGACAACGTAACTGGCCAATTCTTACGAAAATTGGCAAAGATAATCTTAGGACTGAGACGAATAGAAATGACTAAACAGAAATGACTGAACAGAATTTTATGACATATTGGTGAACAAAAAAGTTGTGATGTCGCAAACTTAACGAAGTGGACCCAATATTGGTTCAGAGGCTGTATCTCGGCCAAACTTTGAGCAATCAGTCATGAGATCTAAAAAATGCAAAATAACTTTTGAACAGTTTGTCAGAAAATTATAATATTTCTAAGGATTCCATGTGTCATGACGAATCCGAGGATAACTGGCAATTTCGTGTCAGAAATGTGAGTTACTCAGTATTAACTTTTTGTTTATTAAACAGTTGCATAAAAGCTACATCATTCAATAATGCTACCTTTGTTGCTAGTTCTAACTTAACCTTTTCAAATTAATGTTTGGACACATGTATAAAATCTAGCAACAGATCATGGATCTGTGGTGTTTAAGGCTGGAATACAATACACGACTTGTAAAATCTGAAACACTAGACATCATACAATTGCAAACTTTGTTAATGGTAATAGAGAAAAATTGGACATCATATACTAAATTACAAATCATTTTGAACACAACACACTCATGCAGAAACATGTGCCTCATTGCTAGACATGCAACAAATGAAAACTCAAAAATCAGCTCAAAAATGTTTGAAAATCGGCTCAATGTCTAACATTTTTATATGTCCGACTGGATGGAATCATGGTCTGGAGCTAAAAAAAAAAAAAAAAAAAAAAAGAAATGAAAGGAAAAGTCTCTTACTACCATACATTATGCGATTTTTCTGGAAAATTTGTCACTGTGACTTCCCAAAGGCTAACTTTTGCCAGTTATCGTCGATTATAATAAAATCTGGGCAACATTTGTGCAGTGTATTCCAGCCTTAAAAAGTATTTTCACACAGAGGATCTTTGGAACATTTTCCTTAATTATGTACATACTTGTCCAATACTGTTGTTGTATTGCAGTTTTCACACAGCAGTTTTTTCTGGTGTGATATTGCTTTAATAAACACAGATTTTTTTTTTTTTTTTTTTAGTCTGGTCCCATATGGCTTGCCCTCCAGTGTTGGAAGACATAGAAACAGACAGCTGGTTGGGCTGGTTAGGGCTGAAAAAGTGTGTGTCCGTATGTGTGTGTTCTCTCAGCCCTTTTAACAAGTTTTTCTCTCTAATTATCTGCCTGTTGGATTACTGTAAAGGAAGCAATGCCTCGGGCAGGGGTCACAATTCTCTTTATATATATCTCCATTCCTCCATCCAATTCTTTATTGCCTTTTTATATTGCTCACTTTCTCGCTCTCGCTTTCCCCATTGTTAATGAACCACAATGACATTATAGACACCATGCATTCAGACTTCCAGTTTGAATGCAACAGCACTGCCTCATACATATGTATGATCTGAATAATTATGTATATCTTAATCCAAGAAGTGTGTGGGCTGATTAAACATGCCTACAGTCTTTGAGCATAGGCAATTCCTCAACAGAGCAAAATAAACAAACAGAATTTTATCATGCGTTCCGAAAAAAGGGAGGAGAGAGAAGCAAAATGAAGCAAGTGAGAATATGAATGTCACTTATTTAAATGCATTATTTAGGGCTGTAAGAACAATAAACTATAAGTCTTTGAAATCTTTTGGTCTATGAATAATAGAGGTCTGTTTTAAACTGTTTCAAAGGGAATTCTGCCTAACGACCACAGGCTAATGTCCCATCATCCTTCTCACCCATGTCGTGCTTGCTGATTGGTCAGACATTGCACACAAGGGATAAGAAAAAAAGAAGATGCTTTCTTGTAATTGCATCAGCGTTCCTTACATTAAGGAAATTAAGAAATCGAACAAAAGCTTCAGGCAAGCAGAGAATTCTGGAATCACCAGCTCACGGAAGATAAACTTCAGGAGTTTTTGGCCTTGTTTCTTAACAAAAAATGGCAAGAGACACTGGTCAAGCAAACAAGGTTGTGCTAAGGACCTTTTTTTTTTTTTTAGCTCAGAGGATGCCCTGTCATCGCTCTGGAGACTTAATGGAGTTCTCAGTTAGGATTTATTCAAGTATCAACTTTTTTTCTCATATATTTCTTCTACAGGAGAAATACATTTGAGACCATTTTTGGCATGCAGTAAGAGAATAGTGAAATAAATGTGAATTTAACCGAACAGAAATATCTTGAGTCCTTACTGAAATCTTTGATGACATTGGTGTCCCCTAAGCACAGTTTGTGACATTTCTTTCAAAACTGTACAAGACACATGTGAGTTTCCTTGGGAAGCACTGCTGTCTAAAAACATTTGAGACATTGAAGAGATCTTATTTGAGATTTTTCTTTGCTGTGGGTGTAGCTGAGTTTTGTTTATAATTTTCTGATGTCTGTCTATGGCATTGAAACACATGCTCTACATAACTGAAAATATATTATTCATAATCTGTATTTTTGTCTTTTAAAGTTGAGTGTTGTTGCTCCATATGGACATGAACTTGTAAGGTTCTTAAAAGGAGGTAAATGAATCAGAGAGGCAAAACTATAAGATGTATGCAGATGTTTTTAGTAAATATGTTGATATATGAAAATACTTAATTGGTTTGAGTAGGACAAACTTAAATTGAACAAATTAGTTCAGTTAAATTAACTGCTATGAGTATTTAGAACTTTCTTTTTCTTTTGAGTTCACAGCACAGACATATTTTAATAAACGGAACTGTTTCATTGTTTTGAGTTGTATGAACTCATTTATTTTCATTTAGACTAACTTAAGTTTAACTGAAACTGGGCTGGGATTTCTATTTCCCAGCAATCTTTGCCCCTGGCACTCGAAAGTGAGAGTAAATGCTAAAATTAAGTGCTATATAATGAGTACTACAAACTTGATGGTTCTGCCATCAAGGGAATTGAAAGCATCATAACTCCAAAAATTTGATGTAACTGATTACCTCCATTTTTTTTTTGAGTAAGCCCAACTTATTTGGGTTTACAGTCCTGAAAACAAGTTCTTCTATGGTAAATTTATCTTGTTTTAAGTATGCTAATATACATTAAGTTGAAAACATTGTGTTTTTGAAATGATAATATAGTACATTTTGAGCTTTGTCTTTTTTGTCTCTGCTTTGTATCTCAAAAAATATCACAATGAGAGGGTAAACTTGTGAAGGACTATAAATGACGAGGCAATGGCATACCATGTACAGTATGTAATGCAATGTTGTTCTTATTTTACTGCATAACTATGAAGAGCTACTTTAGACTTTATGATATGGCTGTTGACCTGCACTTTACCCATTCAGGTACCTTTCCTAGCCAGACGTTCCATTTAAATGGCAAATATAATATTTGCTCAGATACCCAGCTCACATTTAACTCTCTAGAGTTATTCATTACAAACTGACAACTGTGAAATGTGGCTTAAATTTATTACTTTTGCATTTAAGGCTTTTAGCAGACACCCTTATCCAGACTTATCCAAAAAGTGCTTTAATACATTATTGATTTTCCAAGAGTTTCCAGAATATAATTTTAATCATATCAAATACATTTCATATCTACAGTAAATGTTTGTTCATATGTAGTTCATATATCGTACAAATTGTTTTTATTTAGTTAGGTAAACTTGTGTTATACAGTGTGTGTGTGTGTGTGTGTGTGTGTGTGTGTGTGTGTGTGTGTGTGTGTGTGTGTGTGTGTGTGTGTGTGTGTGTGTGTGTGTGTGCTTTTGTTTATATTACATTGTGGGGACCAAATGTCCCCATGATGTAATATAAACCTGAGTTCACCTACATCGTGGGGACCAGCCAGCGGTCCCCACAATGTAAATGGGTTTATAAATCATATAGAATGAGTTTTTGTGAAAAAGTAAAAGTTTGCACAGTTTCCTGTGAGGGTTAGGTTTAGGGGTAGGGGCAGGGTAGGGGGATAGAATGTACAGTTTGTTCAGTGTAAAATGCATTGAAGTCTATGGAAAGTCCCCACAATTCACAAAAACAAACATGTGTGTGTGTGTGTGTGTGTGTGTGTGTGTGTGTGTGTGTGTGTGTGTGTGTGTGTGTGTGTGTGTGTGTGTGTGTGTGTGTGTGTGTGTGTGTGTGTGTGTGTGTGTGTGTGTGTGTGTGTGTGTGTGATTAAATTGTGTTATGTTTGGATTTCAGAGCATGTAGATGTGTTTTCTGAGGTGAGCTCATAGTGCACGTGTGGGTTTTAGGTTTTGGGGTCAGTCTGGAGCTGAATTTGTTGTACTTGGCCAGCTGAGTTTCAAATCCAGCTTAGGTATGGATGTTTGTGACCCAGTGTACAGTGCATGTAAGGTAAGCACGGTGTGAAGCGATCAGTGTGTGTGTGGGTCAGTCCTGGTCTCTGTTGACTTTGGCCGGATCAGTGAAGTTGGAAAACTGCCTAGCGTGACACACTAATCAATCTCCCTGAGTTATGGACCTCAAGAAGTTTGTATTTACTTTCCTTTTATTTTCTACTACACTATTTTTAGATTTATTTATACTATATGTCACTCACCGTAGAGCTCGGAGTTTTGATGCCATTGGCATGGCTGTTTTAGTATGTGTTGATAATGCATATAATCAGGCAAATGTGTAAATCACTCTGGTGAGTGTTATTATGCTTTAGGGAAGAGACTCACTGATTTACAGCCTTCTCGGACATGGTGAATATATTAAGAATTGACAATGTCTGGCCAATGTCCTTGTGGAATGTCAGGTAAAATTACAAGCAACTGTTAAAGACTTTTCCTGAAGGGTTTATGAAGTTTTGGATGCCTTATAAATCTGCCATATGCAACATATGAAGCATTTAGACATACTATCATCAGAACATATATAGCAGTCTTGTGTGTATATGTGTGTGTTTATGTGTGTGTGTGCGTATATATATATATATATATATATATATATATATATATATATATATATATATACAACCCAGTCTCATATGAAAACGTATCCTGACTACGTTGGTCCAAAGTGCAAAATGTAGAGGGGTTACAATAATGGCCCTTAAATTGTATGACTGTTACATTTTTTTTTTTGCCTATTGTTTTGCGTCCAAGTCACGTGACTTTAGAGAGCCCGGCCGTGAGAACAAAAAACATGGCGGACATTTCTCTACTTTTTAGTGAAAAAACAATATTTGGAGTTAGTTTCTGCATAAAAATAAGTTTTGATTACATTTTTAGCGAGAAATATATATTCTATTTTCATAATATTCACTCAGTGAATGTACATAATCACTCGCTTGCGCGTTGTTGCAAAGATTTTTCTGATCTCGCCAGAATAATGTGAAACTGCTACGTTTTGGTTGCTATGAACAATATTTTATTTTCTGCATCAAAATAAGGTTTGATTACATTTTAAGCAAAAAATATATATTATTTATTTTCATAATATTCACTCAGTGAATGTACATAATCACTCGCTTGCGCGTTGTTGCAAAGATTTATCTGATCTCGCCAGAATAATGTGAAACTGCTACGTTTTGGTTGCTATGAACAATATTTTGAGTTAGTTTCTGCATAAAAATAAGGTTTGATTACATTTTTAGCGAGAAATATATATTCTATTTTCATAATATTCACTCAGTGAATGTCAACCCGTTCTCACTCCTGACCGTTCTCACGCTGAAGAAGTCTCCTTCAGAACACATCGCGATATTTGGCATCAGTTCGCGTGTGCTGGATGTTGGTAAGTAGTCGTAAATACGCTGTTCTAATGTTTGATATAATGTCTTTTCTGTTTGCAGATATTAATCAGATTAACGTTAGCTCCCTCATGTTCAGTCACTGCATTATATCTGTCACCTCCGCTGAGGTTTTGCTTTTCATTGCTTTCTATATTAAATACTAAACTAGGGTGATTAAACACTGTCACGTGACGTGCAATATATTGCACAATATAACATATTCATATCAGTTTCAAAGTAGTACAAGTGTAGTTTCAAAATGGTATTTGTTGTAGAAGCACGGTAAAAAACAACACTTACCATGCTTTTTACCACAGTATTGGTCGTTTTAATGTGATTTTTGTTGTAAATACAGAGTGACCACAACACTTATCATGCTTTTAATGCCTAATAATGTTAAATCCAAAAACTGTAAGGTCAATAAGAACTTCTTTCCTATATATATTTATATATAAACCTATATATTATAAATAATGATATTTTCTTTTCTCTTGTTTTAGCTGAAAAGACAAAAAGGGCCTTTCGGAAATGGATGAAGGAGACAGAAAGCTGCAAAGGCAAATAATTGCAATGGTATGTGTGTGTTGCTTTTAACCCTTTATCAAACATTTTATCAAGCATTTGTTAAATAGTCTCACAGTAAATTAAAATTAAAGTCAAATCCTGTACATATTTATCACCTTATTTGTAAATCAGTTGTGCCCCTTCTTGGACAGTTGGACGTCCCACACATAAAAGTTTATATTAATTCCATTGAATTCTTTAAAATGATTACAGATTGGGCCCAAAATGTTCCAATGATACATGATGTCTCTCTGCACCTCATAACTACCTCTGTTTGCAAGAGTGAAAATTATCATTTGACTTGTCACATGACATCAGATATTCGATTATTTTGTCATAATCAAAATAATTGAATATCTGATGTCTATTCAATATCTAATCAGTTACACTGCTGATAATGTCCTGCTTGCATGTGAAACATGTTATTTTTTTATTTTTATTTTTTATTTTTTAAAATATGAATATAGCTTGCTATACTTTTAATCATGGAAATGCCCACACATCAGTGAACTTATTACATAAATGCATTTAACATTTAATTGTGCAACACTCTTTACAGAAGGAAATCCTACGGTTATGTATGAACTCACAAGTGCAAGATCATCATCAAGTGCTGTGCTAGGCACATTGGGTAACAAGTGTCCTCCAACGTATCCAATCTGTGACCACATTCTCCACATCTTCCCATGGGACACCAACATTCTTCAGGCCTTCGTTTCCATGTCTTCCCCTGCATTCTCCTGGTGGTGTCCACTTCATATCTGTCTTTGGGTGTTGTTGTTTGGTCATGCTTAGGGTGTGTCCAGGGAGGTGCACCCTTCACTCTGTCACAGTTTTTAAAAGTCTTCACGTGGACTCCTCCTTATGATCTCCTTGAAACGTGCAGAACCAATATTGAAAATAGTAATTTATCTTTTTCCATATTCTTGCCTTTACCAAAGAAGCACCAGTGCTCATCCGGAGTTTTGGTAAAAGTTCTAGTAATGCTGCGACTATAGTCAAATATGTATTTCTGCATGTGTGTATAGCAGCTGTTTGTCCGAACAATTGAAGTTAGTGAGAGTGTTCAGGAAAACCCTCTGAGAACAATCAATATTTATTTAATTCTGTTTGGTGCTGATATAGAGTATTACAGAAATGACACATTGACATTCTGGACATTATTCTGTGAGTTTGTTACCTCTTCATTTAGATGGACTTGAAAATGTCTTGCATTTTGTTTCATTAAACCTTTTTTTACAGTGTCACTATAGTAAATGTCCACCTTAACTACATCTATGGTATCATTATATCAGTACCTGGATAATGTAAATGTAACATACCCATGAATGTATTTTATAGAAGCATTTTATTGCTGAAAATATTTAACATTTATAAAATGCATTAACTATTTGAATTTGCCTTTCATTTAGTTACAGTAAAAGTGAACAATAAACACAATATTATATTGTATTAAAGTTGAGAATGTAAAATGTTATTTTTTCCCCCCTATTCTTTAAAGAAACATATTTTCACATGGAATTTTATCTCATCTCTTGGTTTGTAAAAATAATACTTCATCATATCGATTTGTGTAGTTATATTTCACTATAATAGATTGCGTCTGTAACTGGATATATTTTTTTCTCACAATTAACTGATTTTTATACTGTTGTGCAGTAGTTTGGGGCCTACATTTGTCTTTGACACTACATATTGGAATATGATTACAAAATCGAGTACATTCATTATGCTTTTATTTATATTTATTTTAATTCCAAGAGTTCAAATGGTGAAGAATGGTATAAATAAGTGATTAAATGTATACCTTTAATATACTACATATCTACTGTAAATGTTAGAAGCACTTTAGTAGATGCAATTATATCTCTTTCAAATATATTTATGCATCAGTTTAAAACACAAAGGAGTCTTTCGTTGTAAAATGTGATTTTTATCATATTTAATTAGATTAATTATATATTTAAGGAATCTTTCTCGTCAGCCGGAACCGAAGGAGATCTGTCGTCATTTACCATAAATGGACAAGTAAGCGTGACGCATCTGTTCAGCTGTGTTGTGATTGGCTGTGACTCTATCGCAGAACTCGCTGTGATTGGACTACCTTTCAACCCATATAAAACGGCGCTTTATCTTACAAAGTTTGTTTTAGTGTGAATATTACGTTACTCATACATTAAGTTAACTATAAAGTGTTTCCATGTTGTGAGAAATTACTCCTTTACCGAGATCCCAACCCTAACCCTAGCTTCTCAATGAACTACAGCGCCATGTTTCCCGTTCATTGATAGAATGACAGAGACATATGGGTAATGTAGTTTAAAACGTTTAGTAAAGAAATGATAAATGTTAAAATAATAAGATCTTTAATGGACAACTCGATATTTAAATATGTTTATTGTGCAAACATTTATTACATATATGAGGGACAGGCTGAAATGTAATATTTTACTGTAATCACTATTAAAAAACCTTTATGCCAGCTTTCCATGTATGTCTGAAAACTGTGCCCAACATTATTTAGTAATCATAGCATAAGCAGTTGTCCTGTTGATTTTCTCTTTGATACGCTAACCGGACTTTGAGTTACAGCCATTTGAAATGTGCATTTTTTTGCTCTTCCAGGGGCCGGTACTGGCCCCTTGGGGGTGGAAGGGCATTAAAATCTACACAGGTGTGTACTCCTCATCATGGATAACAAACTTTGTTGAATCACATTTAAATATTGGAGTATTTTATCATTTCCTCATTTTCCATTCTAACATCATGCTTGTATAGGTTTTTGATGGGTATTGTGAGACCATCTGATGAAATATGGAAATATTATAACAAAATGTTGTAATACAATAATAATAATAATAATAATAATAATAATAATTGATTAATTGAATAGTAGTTGATTATTTCTTTGCTTTTTTTTTTGTATGAACACCAATAAATATAATGGATGAACCCACAACTTGCCATTATCCAGCTGCCAGTGTTGGCAGTAAACTAAAAACTATTTATATTTACACTTCACTATTACTGTTACACAAGGATAATGCACTATTCAGTAAAATAAGAAACTGTGCCAAAATGTCATTATCACCCCCTCTTCTTGCTCCTCACATGCCTGACATCAGTAATGTCCAGCTGTCATTTTGAATGCAGTAGTAGATGTACCAGAATGATCAACATCGATCTTCTTCAACTCTGCTTGAAGTGTTTGTATCAGTATAACCCACTGCAGCCTCTCTTTATTCACATTCCTTCCCTTTATTTATCTGGAAACTGCCATCCTTGTCACAACATGAAAGTATATGCAACTTTTGGTGCATTGTTGTCCCAAATATCATGAATTAGATCGAAAATATTTATGTAATATATATTTATGTATTAATAAGTAAAACAATCATGGAAATTATATGTCATTTTTTTAAATTATGAAATAAACTCAGCTTAGTTAAATTGTATTTACTCTACCAAACACCACGTTCATCATAATTTATTACACAACACTTTATTGGAGGATACAGCATAAGGTTGAAATTTGCATAAAGACAAATGAGATTCAAGATAAATAAAAACGTGTCTTCAAAAATACGTTAACGTCATAATAATCCATTCACAGACTTTACTCCTATTGCACAAATGAGCGCCACAGAATCCCATCCAGTCAACTATGATCCAGAAAACAGATTTGATATTGAGTTTAAAATAAAGATTCATTATCACAGCTGAACTGGGTTCTTGCTCTTCCCTGTACATGTCTCTATCATGTTCATGTTCTTCTTCTTCTAAACAGTTTGTTCAGTTGTACTCTACAGTACAACTAATGACCAGAAGATGTGATCACTGATGTGCTGTAGCTTTTTCTCAACCAGAGGAAGAAGTCTTAACATCCCATTGTCAGGCGTTCTTCAGTCCTGGTCTAAAAGTAAAACAAAAAAACACAGACAATTCAAGTTAAGTAGTTTAATGGACAGCCAGGTCAGCTTATGTTCTGCATGATTTAAACAGTGGTGGGCTACTCTGGCCCTCAGCGTCCACGGTCCTGCAGATTTAGCCTCAACCTCAAACCCAACTGCCTATAACTGTCTATAAGTACACCTGAAGACTTTGGTTAAAATTTTCAGGTGTGCTCAATTATGGTTGGAGGTAAACTCTCCACCTCAAAAAGGAGACAGCAAAAGGGCTAGAGTTGCCTGTTCCTGATTTAACTTTACAAAACAGCAGTACATAATATATATATTATAATAAAAATGCAGCACAGACTGTAAGCTAAGTACTGAACAAAAACTGTTTTACCCATATTAACAGCAACCTGTTTTAAAAGATCTTTTAGAAAGGCATGCTCTCTTTTGAGCCTTGATTTCTTTCAGGACAACATACTCTTCTGTTTCTTGTTTCAAGAGCATAATTTGGTCAAAAACCAAGTGATAACCTGTACAATGTAAAATTGTTAAAATACTGCAATAAAAACTTTAAGGCAAGAATTAAGAATAGGCACAGGACTTACCGTACTCATGAAGAAGCCATGGCCATGCATAGTTTCTGCCTCTTGTGTTCCTCCGTAGCTGCACATCAGTCGTTTTTCCTCTAGGATCTTCTGTTAGTGACTTCACTTGCTATCTGTTTTAAAACACAAATACAATGTTTTAGGTCTGTGCAGTATAAGGCCTTATTTCAAGCCAAAAAAAGTATTACACATAATTTAAAGAACATTTACTATTTAATTCCTATTATACTATATTATATTATATTAACTCATTATCTTCCAAAGCTTCCCTGTCTGCTTTTATCTAAAAAAACAAACAAACAAACAGACAAAAAAAAACAGAAGGAACAGTTTTTAAGAACTTTTTAAGAACTTAATAGTCCTTTGAGAGAACAACATTAAATTCTGTACTACATATTACAGCATTGCCTCAACACAAGACATACCAATGGACTTCTGTCTTCTTTGGGCATGAGATGGTCATGTTCCTTCCTCACCCTAAACAAAGGACTTCGATGAGCTTGCTTTGATATAAGGACTGGTCTTCCTTCTCTGCACAGAAAAACAAGAAAGTCTCTACTTACTCTGTGTGCAATTACTCTTGTTCTTAAAACATACAAATTGAGACAGTTATAAATAAGTTAATTTACCATACCATCCAGGAGAGCATTTGATGAGTAAATACTGATTTAAATATCTAGAAACTTTACCTGGAAAGGGCTGATCACGGCAGGTTTGCAGCGACTCACTAGTAGCTCTTGTGAGGGTCGGCTCTTAAAAGAGCTGTTGAGTTTGATGTTGTAGAGATCCTAAAAAAAGGACTAAGTAATCTGCAAGTAATCCTGCAAGACAGAAAGGAAGGTAAATTTATTACATCACATTCAAGTTGTCAATTTACACATAACTGTAGGATTTCCTTCTGTAAAGAGTGTTGCATAATTAAATGTTAAATGCATTTATGTAATAAGTTCACTGATATGTGGGCATTTCCATGATTAAACATATGTCTTTAATAGCAAGCTATATTTATATTTAAAAGAATAAATAAATAAATAACATGTTTCACATGCAAGCAGGACATTATCAGCAGTGTAACTGATTAGATATTGAATAGACATCAGATATTCAATTATTTTGATTATGACAAAATAATCGAATATCTGATGTCATGTGACAAGTCAAATGATAATTTCCACTCTTGCAAACAGAGGTAGTTATGAGGTGCAGAGAGACATCATGTATCATTGGAACATTTTGGGCCCAATCTGTAATCATTTTAAAGAATTCAATGGAATTAATATAAACTTTTATGTGTGGGACGTCCAACTGTCCAAGAAGGGGCACAACTGATTTACAAATAAGGTGATAAATATGTACAGGATTTGACTTTAATTTTAATTTACTGTGAGACTATTTAACAAATGCTTGATAAAATGTTTGATAAAGGGTTAAAAGCAACACACACATACCATTGCAATTATTTGCCTTTGCAGCTTTCTGTCTCCTTCATCCATTTCCGAAAGGCCCTTTTTGTCTTTTCAGCTAAAACAAGAGAAAAGAAAATATCATTATTTATAATATATAGGTTTATATATAAATATATATAGGAAAGAAGTTCTTATTGACCTTACAGTTTTTGGATTTAACATTATTAGGCATTAAAAGCATGATAAGTGTTGTGGTCACTCTGTATTTACAACAAAAATCACATTAAAACGACCAATACTGTGGTAAAAAGCATGGTAAGTGTTGTTTTTTACCGTGCTTCTACAACAAATACCATTTTGAAACTACACTTGTACTACTTTGAAACTGATATGAATATGTTATATATATTGTGCAATATATTGCACGTCACGTGACAGTGTTTAATCACCCTAGTTTAGTATTTAATATAGAAAGCAATGAAAAGCAAAACCTCAGCGGAGGTGACAGATATAATGCAGTGACTGAACATGAGGGAGCTAACGTTAATCTGATTAATATCTGCAAACAGAAAAGACATTATATCAAACATTAGAACAGCGTATTTACGACTACTTACCAACATCCAGCACACGCGAACTGATGCCAAATATCGCGATGTGTTCTGAAGGAGACTTCTTCAGCGTGAGAACGGTCAGGAGTGAGAACGGGTTGACATTCACTGAGTGAATATTATGAAAATAGAATATATATTTCTCGCTAAAAATGTAATCAAACCTTATTTTTATGCAGAAACTAACTCAAAATATTGTTCATAGCAACCAAAACGTAGCAGTTTCACATTATTCTGGCGAGATCAGATAAATCTTTGCAACAACGCGCAAGCGAGTGATTATGTACATTCACTGAGTGAATATTATGAAAATAAAATATATATATTTTGCTTAAAATGTAATCAAACCTTATTTTGATGCAGAAAATAAAATATTGTTCATAGCAACCAAAACGTAGCAGTTTCACATTATTCTGGCGAGATCAGATAAATCTTTGCAACAACGCGCAAGCGAGTGATTATGTACATTCACTGAGTGAATATTATGAAAATAAATAATATATATTTTTTGCTTAAAATGTAATCAAACCTTATTTTGATGCAGAAACTAACTCAAAATATTGTT
This sequence comes from Chanodichthys erythropterus, assembly GCF_024489055.1. Classification (NCBI taxonomy): domain Eukaryota; kingdom Metazoa; phylum Chordata; class Actinopteri; order Cypriniformes; family Xenocyprididae; genus Chanodichthys; species Chanodichthys erythropterus. Next base: position 15,248,746 of record NC_090221.1, on the reverse strand, counting down.
CATAGCAAACAAAACGTAGCAGTTTCACATTATTCTGGCGAGATCAGATAAATCTTTGCAACAACGCGCAAGCGAGTGATTATGTACATTCACTGAGTGAATATTATGAAAATAAAATATATATATTTTGCTTAAAATGTAATCAAACCTTATTTTGATGCAGAAAATAAAATATTGTTCATAGCAACCAAAACGTAGCAGTTTCACATTATTCTGGCGAGATCAGAAAAATCTTTGCAACAACGCGCAAGCGAGTGATTATGTACATTCACTGAGTGAATATTATGAAAATAGAATATATATTTCTCGCTAAAAATGTAATCAAAACTTATTTTTATGCAGAAACTAACTCCAAATATTGTTTTTTCACTAAAAAGTAGAGAAACGTCCGCCATGTTTTTTGTTCTCACGGCCGGGCTCTCTAAAGTCACGTGACTTGGACGCAAAACAATAGGCAAAAAAAAATGTAACAGTCATACAATTTAAGGGCCATTATTGTAACCCCTCTACGTTTTGCACTTTGGACCAACGTAGTCAGGATACATTTTCATATGAGACTGGGTTGATATATACAGTCCAAAAGTTTGGAACCACTAAGATTTTTAATGTTTTTAAAAGAAATTTCATCTGCTCACCAAAGCTACATTTATTTAATTAAAAATACTGTAAAAAACAGTAATATTGTGAAATATTATTACAATTTAAAATAACTGCGTACTATTTAAATATATTTGACAAAGTAATTTATTCCTGTGATGCAAAGCTGAATTTTCAGCATCGTTACTCCAGTCTTCAGTGTCACATGATCCTTCAGAAATCATTCTAATATGATGATCTGCTGCTCAGTAAACATTTATGATTATTTTCAATGTTGAAAACAGTTGTGTACTTTTTTTTCAGGATTCCTTGATGAATAGAAAGTTCAAAAGAACAGCATTTATCTGAAATACAAAGCTTCTGTAGCATTATACACTACTGTTCAAAAGTTTGGGGTCAGTAAGAATTTTTATTTTTATTTTTTTTAAAAGACATTAAAGAAATGAATACTTTTATTCAGCAAGGATGCATTAAATCAATCAAAAGTGACAGTAAAGACATTTATAATGTTACAAAAGATTAGATTTCAGATAAACGCTGTTCTTTTGATGTATATATATATATATATATATATATATATATATATATATATATATATATATATATATATATATATATATATATATATATATATATATATTTACTACCGTTCAAAAGTTGGGGTCAGTAAGATGTGAAAAATTATATTTCAAATAAATGCTGTTGTTTTGACTTTCCTATTCATCAAAGAATCATAAAAAAATTAAAAAATAAATATTAGCCAGCACAATTTTATTCAACATTGATGATAATGATGATAATAAGAAATGTTTCTTGAGCATCAAATCAGCATATTAAAATGATTTCTGAAGGATCATGTGACTCTGAAGACTGGCTGCTGAAAATTCAGCTTTGCCATCACAGTAATAAATTACATTGTAAAATTTAAAATGTTTAAATTCACTTTCATTCACTATTTTTTTACTGTATTTTTGATCAAATAAATGCAGCCATGACTTATTATATTATAAGTAATACAATTTCATATGTTTTATACTTTAAAAGTGTATATAAAACACTATTTAGTATGTTTTTTAAGCCATTTGGTTTATGAGGACACACACACACACATACAGAAGTATACATATAATATTGAGTTAATGTTACATGAAAAAAGACTGTAATTTTACAGATATTTGCATTGCAAAGGATTTGTTGTATTGTCTCCTAAATAAGGAATTTCCAAACTGCATTATGAATAGAAAAAAAGTCAAGCACAGAGTTTCATCTTAATGAAAGCATGTAGAGGTTAGTCATTTCCTTAAAGGAGGGAAGGACAGACGAGCCTCGTTGAAATGCTAATGTATGCATAGGGCTAAAGGGTTGATTGGACTGTGTAAAATTTGCTTGCAGTAAGGAGCCTCAGAGTCCAGGGTCAGACACGGCGTGGTGTGGTTCGACTGAGGGCTGCCCTACATTTCCGTTCCCGCTTTTGTTTTGTCCCTTGTAGCGCAAGCTTCGGTTTGCACTCGGCGTCTTCGTCGGCCCATATCTGCTTTAAGATACAGTCGCTCATTAAAATACAAACAACAAAAAAAAAAAGGACAATGAGTTGAACAGAGATGCAATGTTTCCCTCCTGGCCACATGATGCTTATCTCGCAACAAGACTCGATGAGGGAGGGGTTATCACATGTTGGATGTATTAACATGTCTGAAGGGTGAAAAGGGGTAGAAAACCACAAACAATACCAGAGGCCTGATATTTGTTTGTTCTTGATAAATTAAAGTTGATATCCTAAGTTCGGTCGCTAATGGTTGTGGCGCCGCTGAAGATGATAATGATGGTGGGGGTGTCAGGGTTATAAGAAAGGTGATTAGCGAGAAACTCCAGGCAAATATTTCATTTCTTCTCATAAGTATATACATCTGCACCAACCCACACTCCACACTGGCACACACAATCACTTCCTAAAGCCTTCAGCGGGCGCATTTTTCTAAGAACTGCTGCCTAACAGCCACACAAGTGGAGAAAAACAAGGGTTGAAATGAAAGAAGGAGAGAAAAAATGAAAAGATGAAATGACATGCTGTTCTTTGCTCTTCTAGCGTTGCTGAGAGCAGCTTTGCCACCCTCTCTTCTGTTACTTGACAACTCTGTCACACTCAGCCTCGCAGGCCTGACACTCACACACAAACACAAGCGAGTACGCTTGCTTGAGTGCCTGCGCTCATGAATTCACACCAAGACAAGCACAAAGAGTAAGTACTATAAATGACCAGGCAATGCCGACCCTGATTTCATGACATGAATTTAATGCAATGGGCCGGCACTTTACTGAAACTGTTCTTATTTTACAATAGCACTGTGAAGAGTTTCTTTAGAACTCATGATATGGCTGTTATGTTGTCCAGCGTTACATTCCACCCATTTAGGTAGCTTTACTAGCCAGACGTGCCATTACAGTATATGCCATATATTTGCTTGCATGCCCATTACAAACTGACAGCTGTGAAATGTGGTTTAAATTTATTATATTTGCATTTGAAGGCATAGTTCACCCCAAAATGAAAAATCTGTCATCATTTACATAGACAGATAGACATAATATAGAAATAAGCATTTTCTGTAAAGCCGCTTTGAAACAATATGTATTGTGAGAAGCGCTATACAAATAAATGTGAATTCTTCTTTAAGTCATCCATGTGTATAAGTGTGTGTGTTTGCGTGAAGGAGGGGTACAGCCCACTCCAAGCTTCTTTTGTCTCTCTGTCTCTCTCCAGCTGAATGTCAAAGCGCAACAAAAGGCAGTTTGTCCCTGTTGCAGTTCGCCTGGACAGTGCTGAAGACAAAAGCCTGATCTGCTCTTGTGTCAAAACTTTCACAAGACAAAGCAAGGCTTAATTGCACACAAATGTGCCCACATTATGTTTGTGTGTGTGTGGAAGTTCCTAATTTTGAGCTCTCCAAAAAAGGAAAAACTGGAGGAAAGGCAAACAAAAACAAAACAGGTTGCAGTGCATAAAATGTCTGTTAGCATACTGAAGTTACAGGCTAAACAATGAGCTTGTAAAGCAGCTTTGTTCGGGTAATATCTGCAACAAAAACAGTCACACAATGACGGCAGCTTGTTTTTAACTAGAAGGAAATTTTGAGGTAATTCAAGATTAGTGCTGTTTTGTTTACAAATACAAATGATAAAATATTAAAAATGAACAGTTAAAGTCTGAGTGACATTACACAAAAATGGGAGCAAATGTCATAATATATTTAGAGGTTAGTTTATTAAAGGAGTGGTTTACCCAAAAAGATTTATTTAAAATTAATTATTAATTATTATGATTATTTTCATATTAATCATATTAATTATTCATACTTTTCATATTAACCAGTTATATTTTATGGTGTTGTTTTGTAGCTTGACATCCCAAATCCCCATTCATTATATGTGAAAAATAGTGTCCATTACAGTATCCATGCCTTTGGTGTTTCACAGAATTCAAAACTGATGAAAGAATTTTCATTTCAGAAGTGAACTCTTCTTTAAGGTCATGTTAAGTGTTTCTTTTTATATATTATGGTGCTCTTACACTGAATCAGGTAGACAAGGTAAGTGAAGGAAAAAGAGAGAGAGAGCAGGAGGGAAAGTGGGACAACAATAAGCCAAGGGAAAGACGTATTATACGCTTGAGGGAGATGTAAAAGCAGAGTGGAATGGTTGTTTTTGTCACTGTCACTAAAAGTGAGATACCATCCATAATTCAAAATGGTCACTGTAGTCCAGACAGACAATAGGAAAGCAGAGCATGTGAGAAAGGAAAGCAGAGCATGTGCAGTATGCTGGAATACTCCTTGTGTAAGTTCTGTATGAACTTATGAGTCGCATTAGAGGAAAATGCACATGTGAGGCTATGTGCTAAGTGTGTCAGAGTGCACGTTTGTGTGATGTTTGCATGGAGGAATTTTGCTCATGACAACAGTTCATCTGTTTTCCATTTCCTTGGCCTGTTTGGCTTGTCTCGCTCACATTAAATGATCTACTAATGCGTTTCCATAGTTACAGCAGCCCTAATGCCTCAATACTACAGTGACAAACCTTCACCTTCAGTGTATGTATATATATATATATATATATATATATATATATATATATATATATATATATATATATATATATATATATATATATATATATATATATATATATAATATTGTTACACACAGAAGGGGACAGAGACACAGGTAAATCGTATATGATGTTTACTGAACAACCAGAGAGTTATAGCAGAGTGCAGTTAAGTGAATGCAGATAAAGTTCTTAGCAGATGGCTATCAAGGCAGTGATACTTGTCTTGATCTTCTCTCCAGGATTTGTAGATGTGGGCGGGCGTGGAACAAATGAAACACGGAGACAACTCACTGAAGACACAGAGAACACGAGGGATCTTGGAAGACAATGGAGACAGGTAAGTAGTCCTTACGGTAATCATAACAGGAAGTATGTCTTAACGAGACCGGACAGTGACTGAGTGCTCTGAAGTGTCTTTATTGCTGCGGTGGTGATGAGTGCTGATGAGTGTCAGGTGTTGCTGGTTAATACTCAGGAGAGGGAGTGCGATGTGATTGGTTGAGTGAAGAGCCTGGTGTGTCTGTGACATTTTATATATATATATATATATATATATATATATATATATATATATTTTTTTTTTTTTTTAAAAAAAAAGAAAAAATTGGACATCTTTATCTTGTTCAAAAGTTTTCACCCTCCCCTGCTCTTAATGCATCGTGTTTCTTTCTGGAGCATCAGTGAATGTTTGAACCTTTTATAATAGTTGAGTTTGAGTCCCTCAGTTGTCTTAAGTGTGAAAAGATGGATCTCAAAACCATACAGTCACTGCTGGAAAGGGTTGAAATATGCAAAAGATGCTGGAAAACTGAAGAATCTGGTGAACCCGGAGGATTTTTCTGAAGAACAGAGCTCAGTTTAACTGATCAGGAGAAACAAGGGACTCGTGAACAACCATCACAAAAAAAAGCAGTCGTAAATCAGTGTGTGTGTGTGTAGGTGTGTGTGTGTGTGTGTGTGTGTGTGTGTGTGTGTGTGTGTGTGTGTGTGTGTGTGTGTGTGTGTGTGTGTGTGTGTGTGTGTGTGTGTGTGTGTGTGTAGGTGTGTGTGTGTGTGTAGGTGTGTGTGTAGGTGTGTGTGTGTGTGTGTAGGTGTGTAGGTGTGTGTGTAGGTGTGTAGGTGTGTGTGTAGGTGTGTAGGTGTGTGTGTGTGTGTAGGTGTGTGTGTGTGTGTGTGTGTGTGTGTGTGTGTGTGTGTGTAGGTGTGTGTGTGTGTGTAGGTGTGTGTGTGTGTGTAGGTGTGTGTGTGTGTGTGTGTGTGTGTGTGTGTGTGTGTGTGTGTGTGTGTGTGTGTGTGTGTGTGTGTGTGTGTGTGTGTGTGTGCTTATTTTCATGATTTATGAGGACACAAACTTATATAATGACATGGGTATTACACTGGTATTACGAAGTAAACATGAAATAGGACATTTCATGAGTCCTCATATTTAAACAAGCTTTAAAAACATACTAAACAATGTTTTATTAAAAATGTACAAATGCAGAATGTTTTCTGTGATGGGTAGGTTTAGGGGTAGAGGTAGTGTAGGGGGATAGAATATACAGTTTTGTACAGTATAAAAACCATTACACCTATGGAATGTCCTCAGTTTGATAACAAAACACACCTGTGTATGAGCGTCTGGGTGTGTTTGTGTGGGCCTGGTCTATGCCCTACATTATGGGGACAAACTGTTCAAAGATGGCAATATCCAAAGTTCTTGCCCTTGTCGGGACAATTTTTGGTCCCCATGAGGAAAACGGATTAAAAATGTTTTGTAAAAATGCCGAAAGTTTTCTGTGATGGGTAGGTTTAGGGGTAGTTTTGAGCTCAGCTCTCTGGCCCATCTCCAGAGGATTGTAGTCTGCTTTTGCCGTTGCTGCACCAAAAATTTGGAACAGCCTACCTGTTTCCATTATAACTGCCTCTACAGTACACGATTTTAAAACAAAACTCAAAACCTATCTTTTTTATTTGGCTTTTAATTGTAGCTGATATGTGCTGTGTCTGGTCTGTTCTGTGTTGAAATTTACATTGTACATGGTGCTAAATGTTGATAATACTTGATATAATGTACTGCACCTTGGTCAACAATTGTTGTTTTTAATGGTGCTATATAAATAGTGTTGAGTTGAGTCTGAGCTGGCTACATACTGTATGTAGTACTAAACTCACAGACTTGAACAGATTGTGCATGCCCTCTAAAATGTCTTATGTGAAGACAGAGCCGGTATCCGCGGCCTCGGTGCAGGTTGTTGCTGTGGGCCCTCCTTGAAATTGTTGAAATTGCGTTCCAGGAGGGGCTGTGTACTTTTTTAAATCAATCATGAGATCAGTTATTCATTAAATGTTTGTAAAGAAGAGCGTTATAACTGAAGAGCATACAGTATATCCAGTTTAGACTTTCTGCATTTTAAAGAGCTGATTCATGCTGTATACTCGTAAAATAAGGATTGCATCCAGCCCATATTTTGTCGGCACATTTGAGGGAGATTTGATTTGCATAATTCCTTTATAGTGTACCTGGCAGTAAGAAAGAGCATGCAAGTAGTAAATGGTTCCACCCATTCTTAGTGAATTCCCTCCACAATGTTCATATAGAATCTTGCTGGTGATTTTAGTAGTGTCTAGAATGCACATCTTGGTTCATCCATTAAAGGCTAGACATTAAAGCAGTGCTATTTTTCTGTTTGATCTTTACCGCTCTGTGTCTATTTCTCACTCATTCTCGCTGTTCTCAGGGGGATGCGTATGTGTATACAATGATAAGTTGAAAGATTGCTTGGAGGAAGAACTCTTTTATCATTACCGAAATGATCACAAGGGTTACATGAAAGGGCCGTTCTTAGTGCTAGGACCTCTCTCTTTCACCTTGAGTGCTCACATACAGGGTTAAAGGATGAATTGAAGGCTTTATAAAGAGATCACATGGGCGCCCACAGGTCTATCATTGTTCATTTTCTCTCTGGGTGAGTGAAAGTCACTGAGAGAGGTCAGATTTCAAAATATATGCCGTCCCATCGAAACAACATTATGCTAAAGGAAGGGGGGAGTTCTGCGCAAACGCTCGGAGCCTGAGGCCTTGTCCATTTTCAAGGTTTCTGTTCAAGGACTGTGTTTTACCATCCATTATACTCCAAGCAACTAGACTTACAGCCATCAGACTTCATTGTTTTAGAGATCCTTGTGTGAATCTGTTTGTGTGTGTGTGTTTTTGTATTATCAGTGTCTCTTGCTGTTGCTGTAAACCTGAAGCGTATTTCCTGTACTGTTGAATAATGCAAAGCCCGCCGTCTCCAGGCTATTGTAATGCTCATCTTATGCTGGTATACTCTGAGCGGGCCGCTTCTGGCTGCTTTTAAACTACAGTGATACCACCTCATCATTTGCTCGTACATTGTGCTGTTTGCCTTCAATGAGCAGAGGGGCTGCTTCAAAGAACTCCAAACGTTCAGTTTTTGCACCTCGAATAATTGGGGTCACTGGTAGAGAAATGAAGACGCTGAGTGAAAGGAAAGTGAAGGAAAGAAGTGCACCATGGAATTATACTGGCTCCAAAAAGTATGTGGACTCTAAGCCACACATACAAATGTGTGAATGGTATTGTGTTACATAAGAAGTGACATTTATTAGAGGTACACTTTTCAAATGAAGTATTTCACAACAAATAGTTTGGTAGGTTTAGCAATAAATATATTGTTAAAAAAAAAAAAAAAAAAAGACAAAATACAATTTGCTAACGAAAATGCCTCAAAGAAGCACAGTTGAAAAAGTTCTTGCATCATTTATTTGCACTTGGTTTGATATTTTATGTAATACAGTGAAATTCCTACAGTGAGACTCAAGTATACAAAGTAGTGTGACTGTAGTTAAGATGTTTTTAAAATAATGTAGCTTGTTCAGTACCAAGCTACTGTTTCCAACAAGTGCCTTTGTTGTGTGACCAAAACATTGCTGTTTTAATGCCACAATGTATTGCACACTCAGTCTGAGTGAGCTGAGGCAATCATCTAACACTCTTCTGAACGCCCTCGCTCTTTCTCATATGCAGAAAGTCTGCATGGCTTTTTAGGTCTTCACTGATAAATGAAGAGGAGTTAAATTCTGCTCTTCTATTTCTGTATTAAGTTATTTGACTCAGATGTATAAAAAGGCTCTATTATTGTTTGTTTTAAGCTTTCAATTAATACATTAATTTTCTGAAGGAAGTTTACAAATAATAAAAAAAAAAAAAAAAAAAAAAAAAAGTCTTTAATTAAAGGGTTAGTTCACCCAAAAATGAAAATTCTATCATTAATTATTCACCCTCATGTCATTCCACACCTGTTCATCTTCAGAACACATTAAAGCAGAACTAAGTAACTTTTTTTTACCTTTATAAATAGTTTAAGTCTTTACGATGGTTAATTGACTTGTAGTTGTGTGTTTGAGGCAAGCACTAACCCTCTCTGGCACGTCTACACCAGAAAACAGCACTTGCAAGTTGAGCTTCACCGACCCGACACAATCTCGCCTCATGTTCACGCGAGAGTGACAAAATGCTTTACGGTAATTCAAAAACATTGTATATATTATGACTTTACAAGACAATTTCGAAAATTACCCACCTCCATCGAGATTTCTTGTACCGTATTTGCAAAACTACTGCGCTGGTGAGCGTTGTAGTCGTTGTCAGGTTGGGTGGGTGGTGGAAGGGAAGGAGCGAGGACTCAATTGCAGGTAGAAGGGCTTTTTATTAACAATAAAAAAATAAAACAAAACAAGACAACAAAAACCACCCCGTGGGGGAAAACCGACTTGACCAAAGGAAACACACACTGGAACATACGACAGGAAATTATGACAACGAACTAGCACAGGACTGCAAACACAAGGAGAATAAATAGAGCAAACAAGGCAGGTAACGAGGGAGGACAGGTGGGGCAAATCAACCAATAATGAGGTAACAAGGTGGGCGGGGTCAAGACAATAGACATGAGCACATGGCACAAAGAAACACATGACAAGCCATGTGCTCACACCAAACAAAACAAAGACACAAGCACATGGCCAATGAAGACAAATCACAAGCCATGTGCTTACACAAGACGGGACATGAACACGTGACTATGAAAACTCATAAGCCACGTGTTCACACAAAACAAGACAACATGGAAACACGCAGCCCGTGAAAACAGCCCTCTTGGCCATCACAGGACTAACAGGGAGAGCATGCGGGGCTGGAGCGGACTCACTGGCTGGAGCGGACTCACGGGCTGGAGCGGACTCACGGGCTGGAGCGGGCTCACGGGCTGGAGCGGGCTCACGGGCTGGAGCGGACTCACGGGCTGGAGCGGACTCACGGGCTGGAGCGGACTCACGGGCTGGAGCGGACTCACGGGCTGGAGCGGGCTCACGGGCTGGAGCGGGCTCACGGGCTGGAGCGGGCTCACGGGCTGGAGCGGGCTCACGGGCTGGAGCGGACTCACGGGCTGGAGCGGACTCACGGGCTGGAGCGGACTCACGGGCTGGAGCGGACTCACGGGCTGGAGCGGACTCACGGGCTGGAGCGGGCTCACGGGCTGGAGCGGGCTCACGGGCTGGAGCGGGCTCTGGAGTGGCCTCCTGGCCTCGAGGGATGGAGGAAGGCTTCTTCCTCTTCCTCCGTTTGCTAGGGTGAGGCGGTGGCACTAAGCTTTCCGCCTCTGTGTGCATTGCAGCATCTTCAGTAGCCTCTTGGGGTGCTGCAACGTCTTCGGCCGCCTCTACTGGCACTGCAACAACTTCGGCTGTCTCGAATGCTGCAAATAAAATTGAGGCGGGGCCGTTCTTCCTCCTCCGTCTCCGCGAACGGGTCATCGGAGGGCTGGGGCCTCCACTGACTGCAGGTGGAAGTGGAAAACAGTCAGTGGAGTGGGACTCTGCTTGAGGTGGGGGTTCAGGCTCCCCACGCTCAAAGATGTGGTACACAAAGTCCCAGAAACCAATATTCCCCAGCTTCTCCATCTCCCACTGGCTGAGGGGCTGATCGAGGCAGATGTTGAAAACTTACTTGATATCAGCCTCACTATAATCCAAATGGTCAACTTCAATGAGTAGATCACAGGGAAAGTCCCTCACGTCAGCCCCCTGCTGACGAAAGTAGCGAGAGTTGACATGCTGGATCAACAACTGCCGGGTGGAAAGTCTTGTGGTGGGAGAGGAAAAAAGGAAGATGCCCATTCTCTGCTGAGTCCTCTTGTGGCTGGTTCGTTCTGTCAGGTTGGGTGGGTGGTGGAAGGGAAGGAGCGAGGACTCAATTGCAGGTAGAAGGGCTTTTTATTAACAATAAAAAAAAACAAAACAAGACAACAAAAACTACCCCGTGGGGGAAAACCGACTTGACTCGACTTGACTTGACCAAAGGAAACACACACGGGAACATACGACAGGAAATTACGACAACGAACCAGCACAGGACTGCAAACACAAGGAGAATAAATAGGAGAGCAAACAAGGCAGGTAATGAGGGAGGACAGGTGGGGCAAATCAACCAATAATGAGGTAACAAGGTTGGCGGGGTCAAGACAATAGACATGAGAGCACATGGTACAAAGAAACACATGACAAGCCATGTGCTCACACCAAACAAAACAAAGACACAAGCACATGACCAATGAAGACAAATCACAAGCCATGTGCTTACACAAGACGGGACATGAACACGTGACTATGAAAACTCATAAGCCACGTGTTCACACAAAACAAGACAACATGAAAGCACGCGGCAGGTGGAAATCACCGCGTGCTACACAAAACATGAGACAAGAGCGTACGGCAAGTGAAAGTACATACAAACCGTGCACTCACAATAAAGACAGGACTGGGAGCGCGAGTGTCCGAATGCCGACACGAAACCGAAACCAAACTAGACACGAGTGCCGGGATCCGAACGCCACGCTCCCAACATGAAACAAGGCACGCAGACAAGAGAGCGCACAGCCCCGAGAACACTCGAGACCGTACGCTCACACAAAAACACGACAAGAACGGGAGTGTCAGAGCTCTGTCACAAAACCAAGAAATAAACTAGACCGAAGTGACAGAACCCTGACAGTTGTAGTCCAGAGCTGCGCTTGGAGTATTTACGACAGTGTGATTCACTGAAGGAACCTGTAGGGGGAGCTTCGCAAATCTTACTGAGTTACGCTTTAAGATATTTTTGATGAAATTCAAGAGGTATATGACTCGTCCATAGACAGCTATTTAGCCGACACTTTCAAGGTCCAGAAAGGTACTAAAGACATTGTTAAAACAGTTGACATGATTGCAGTGGTTCAACCTTAATTGTATGAAGCAAAAACAAAACAAAAATAATGTCTTTATTAAACAATATCTTCTCTTCTGTGTCATTCTCATACGTGTATTGTTGATGTCCAGCGAGTCCAGGTTCTACATCAGAACGCCGACTCATTATTGGCCGGCTTTTGCGTCAGCATCACACACATGTGTCGTGCTGCTCACGTGATCAGCTTTGGCCAATACTGAGCCGGCATTCTGACGTAAACCCTGAAGCCTTCACTGTGCTTACTGCGGCAACTACATAAGGATAATGACGGAAGAGAAGAGATTGTTGAACAAAGTTATTTTTGTTCACAAAAAGTATTCTCATCACTTTATAAAATTAAGGTTGAACCAGTGCAGTCAAGTCAACTATTTAAACGCTGTCTTTAGTACCTTTCTGGACCTTGAAATTGTTGGTTAAATTGCTGTCTATGGACAAGTCATATACCTCTCTGATTTCATCAAAAATATCTTAATTTGTGTTCCAGAGATAAACGAGTGTGGAATGTCATGAGGGTGAGTAATTTTTGGGTGAACTAACCCTTTAAATTGTAAATCATACAATAGTTAAACAGTATATTAGAAAAGATTCCGCCCCTTAAGTAGCTTTTTAATGTAGTTGCATGTACGTTAGTGAGCTACTCTTCAAAATAATTAAAAAACGTATTTTTAACATTACTTAGAAAATGTATTTCATTTATCTTTGTTTTTGTTTTAATTAATTTAATTTAACTTTAATTAAAAAAAAAAAAATGGTGTTGTATAAGTATGAGAAATGCAAATATAATGGAGTTGCCTGACTGTAGTATAACTACTTTAGTTACTAGTTGCTTATAGCTTGATGAGGTAAAGTTTCAAAGCAGTTTCCCCAATATTATTTTCTGTATACTAGAGATAAAAGCGAGCGAGAGAGAGAAAAGGACGACAGAAGAGCACAGCCTTTCAAATTGTGATATTTTATGGTGCAATTATTAAGTACCCAGCCCTCCTTACTTTAAGAACACAGGGAGAACACCTAGGGGACTGCTGTTACACACACCTGCATTCAAATGCCCATCCCACTCTGTATTGCTACTGGGAACATACACAGCACTGCAGGGCTCACACGCATACACTTAGTCACACTGCTTTTTAAAAGCTCTCTGTGGACGTGCTTAGTTTCTGGCCCAGGGGCCCGACAGACACAGATACATGTATAGTATCTTCTTTCTTCACGCTCAAGAAGAATGCAAAGGGAGAGAGGGAGTCATGTAATTTTCAATTACTCTTCTTTGATGTTCATGTGAGCAGCAGATTTCTGATGTTCTGCCTCTAATGTTCCACATCTATGGAATCTGCTCTCATTATCTTCAGCTCATCTCACCCATCCTACACACTTACCTTCTGTGTATATATGTGTGCTGAAGTCTTCACACTGCATTAGGAAAAGCAGCTTGTCTGGCCTTTTGATTAAACATGCTAAAAAACCACTGATCTGATACTGCGTGACCCTCATGTGGAACAGCACTGGTTACGAAGCTCTGTCTACACCAACCGGCATCATCAAACACATAATTATATGCACAGGCATCTTCAAATGATTAATGATGAAAGCTGAGCGTAAGGGGAGAGACTCCCCTGTCTCGAAACATTCCGGAAAGGTATGAACAAATCTCTGTCTTGATTTGATTTGAGAGGCAATCATTTTAGAGAGGAGCAGTCGCCTGATGCGAATATGAGTGCAGGGTTATTAAAGCTATGTCATGATGAGCTTTACCGCCAATTTAAAACAGGTCAAATCAATGCTAACAGTGTTGGAGCAATATTCTAGTGCACTAACGGATGTCAGAGACGCAGGGCTTTCTTTAAGTTTATGATTTATTATCCAGTCAGATTTATTCAATCAATTAAAGGCACATTAGACAGCTCGGAGAGGCAAAAAGAGTACCGACAGGTGTATGTGCGCACAAGAGCGCCAGCGTGTGTAAATGTTAACGTATTAGGATATATCAGGGCATCTCTGAGAGCCTATTAGTGGTACTCCAATCGATTTTCAGTGAGGTCGATCTGGTTAGCGAGGATCAAGGAGACTTGGATTCAAATTTGCAACATTTTCATTTCCTCTCCTCGTTTTGCTTGTCTTTCTGGAGGCTGCATGAATGCTGAGCACCCAAGCATCTTCTAGTAATGATGTTTCTCTGTAGCCTAAAATATGGCAGCAGATGTTGCCAAGAGATGGAACACAAATGCATTACTTTAATGCACTTACTTGGCTTGGAGTTCTGTTCGGAACTTATAAACTTTGGATGATAAAATGTTCACAGAAGCATACACAGTCTTCAAACCAGAATGGATGGATGGACAAAACACATTTCCTAAAATATTATCTTTTGTACTCCACAGAAATAAAGTCATACAGTTTTGAAACAACAATAGGATGAGTAAATGATACATTTAATTGTATGTGTAAGTTTGGGGTCAGTAAGATTTTTTATTATTATTATTATATAAAGCAATTAAAGGGATAGTTCACCCAAAAATGAAAATTTTGTCATCATTTACTCACCCTCAAGTAGTTCCAAACCTGTATAAATTAATTTGTTCTGCTGAACACAAAGAAAGGTATGTGGAATAAAATCAGTAACCAAACAGATCTCGCCCCCCATTTACTACCATAGTAGGAAAAATAAATCCTAATGGGGGGCAATATCTGTTACTGGTTACTGACATTCTTCCAAATATCTTCCTTTGTTTTCAGCAGAACAAATTAATTTGTACAGGTTTGGAACTACTTGAGGGTGAGTAAATGATGACAGGATTTTCATTTTTGGGTGAACTATCCCTTTAATACTTATACTTAGCAAGGACACATTAGGGCAAAAGTGACAGTAAAGACCTAAATAAAGGATGTTCTTTCAAGTCATTTAAAGAATCCTGGGAAAATGTATAACGGTTTCCACAAAAATATTAAACAGCACACCGTTTTCTACATTGATGATAATAAGAAATGTTTCTTGAGCTGCCAATCAATATGTTAGAATGATTTCTGATGGATTATTGACACTGAAGACTGGAGAAATGATGCTGAAAATACAGCTTTAAATGACTAAATTACATTTTAAGATATATTAAAATAGGACACTTTTTGTCATTTAATAATATTGCACAAAATGCAGTCTTGGTTTTGGTGAGCATAAGATACGTCTTTCAAAATCATTAAAAAAAAATCATGCTGACCTATACTTTAAATATATTTATACTGTAAGTCTTGTTTATGTCTGTCACAGTCATGGTTTGTCATAGTTTTTATGGACTTTTAGTTTGTTTTCATTTATTCTCATGTGTTCCTTTGCCACTCCTTTGTTACCATGGGTCATAACATGGTTACACAACATGTAATTTATTTAAGCCACGAAATAAATTTCATACCACAAAATAATCAATGATCCACAATGATCAATTAATTCACTGAATACTTGCCAGCTAAGAAATAAATAATTATTTTATGATCCATCTTTATCAAATCCACATCTATGTCTGTCAGAAAATAATGTGCACAATGCACAGTATAGTAATTACGACAAACAGAGGTCCAGAGAGTACACATATTTCTTTGAAAATTCACACTAGCGCTTGTTTTGAATGCGTCATCGCTTTCCGAGAAGAGGGAGAAAATAGCAGTCTGAGGGGCTTCAACATGCTGTCTGTCAGAGATGATAACATACATAATATAAATTTGTTCTTCACTCACCTAAATTAAACCAGGATAATCAAGGAACTGAGGGAAACACATTGCATGCTAAAGAGAATAAATGCCGATCCATTTGAAAAACTTTGCTGGGTTAGTGAACATCGTTCAATGAATTGGTTTGACAGACATGTTTTATGCATGAGCTATGCATTCTGATTCTGAATATTCCTGATTTGAATATTTTCAATAATTTATTATATTCTTGACTGATCAGTTTTTCATAATTTTGGTAGTACATGAACTGTTAAATGAGTGATCTTGATATGAGTCCCTAGTCGTCCAATTTGACTCTCGTATGCCGATGTAATATATATTATAAACTTGACAGGTGATTTACTATCTTCTCAGTTGTTTAAAAGATTAAAGCAAATAATCAAAGTTTAATCAAATGTTTTTTACATGATTTGTTACATTTAATTACCCCTTAGCAGATTTGGACTCACATAGCTCCAGAGCCTATGATCTTCAGTAATGCTAACAACAGTAATACTAACATCCTAATCCCTTCCAAATCAGTACTTTTATTTTATTTTATTTTATTTTATAAAGCAGATAATGTCTGAGTAATGCTTTAGTGCAGGAAGAGAAACTACAATGAATTAATGCAAATAAATAAATAGATCAAAATAATAATAAAAAAATCTCCAAATCACAACAAGCAGCTCACTTGCCACTTATGTGCACACTGCTCTCACTCTCAGCGTGCACCAGTGAGAGAGAGTGTTCGAGAGAGAGGGAGAGAGATGTGAGGATAATTAGCTGTCGGTTTGTGAGTGGTGATCTTCCTCTCTGCTGAAGTCTCAGTCACAGCCACATAAACAATGGCACATGAATAAAACATGGCCGACAATCACTCAAAGTGCAGTGAAAACACTGCACTGGCTTCAGTAAATATTTCATCTTCATGTCTCTGTGTGCCTTTGAGGTCTGCTCTATCCTCATTACTGCGTTTTGTTAAACATTAATGGGGCCAAGTTTTTGGAAGCTCCTTTAACCTGCCCTCTCTTTCCTTCTCTCTCTCTCTCTATAGCTCTCCCCTTCCTCTTCCCACACTTTCTTTCCCTGAATGATAGCAGCATGCCTCTACCTACTCCATCACTCCTCAGATCTGGCTTACTTATTAGATTTCAGACTCGTTGGTTTTGCCGCCTTTTCGAGTTGAAGCACATTTGTCATCTGCTCTGTGGTTCCTTCAGAGGGTCAGAGACGAACAGCTCTGCCTTGAAGCCATTAGCTGAGGGAGAAGACCAGAGCCTGTGGGATGCTTTTCAGTTTTTATTGGATTTCGCTCAAGCTCATGCATCCAGCCCTACAGGGATGCGTCAGGCAAACGTACAAAGATTCAATAATTCATCATATATGTAATTAATGTATTCACAGTCCCTTCAGATTTAGCCCTGGCATTGTATATGGCAACATAATAACTGTCTAGTCAATGAATATTCCATAATGGCTTGTTTCTGACCTTGGCTGTGGTCTTGTTGCTATGAAGTTGACCACACGGGCAGCTTAGCTTTGTGTGTGGTGCCGCTGGTGTTTTTCCTATTCTACACTCACGCTGTGACTAAAGTTGGACTGTTCCACAAATATCTCTAAAGCTCATTTGTTCCCCTCTGCTTTAGCAGATCTTTTCACTTTTGTGAATTTTTCTTGCATATTTATTTTCAACAAATTAGCATTACAAACATGTTGTATTCCCTATTGTGAGGGCAAAGAAGAAGGAAGTAGGGAACAGAGGAAGATTACGGGTGAACTACAACAAGCTACAATGTGAGTTTCCAGGATTAAGCAAATGTTGTGCAGCTCTGAATAGATTTTGCTCTGTATGAATCTGACCCAGAAAGCTACATGCATACAGACCAGCAAAGGTATTGTTTTTTGTTTTGTTTTTTAGTTATCCACCAACTGGGTAAAACTAATGGCTTAAATACACAGGGGATGATCATCAACAGAACAGGAACAGGTGTGTAACTCAATTAGAAACAAAATAAGGGGCTGTTTACACGAGACCGTTTTCATCTAAAAACGTATGCATTTTGGCCATTAATTTACACGGCAACAGCGTTTTGGTGGCCTGAAAACACAAACTTTTGAAAACGTGTTTCAAAGTGCAAGTTTTTGAAAACGATACCGTTGTCATCTCAAAGCGGTGATGTCATGCACATGCATATTACATGTTTAGTCTGTCCACATTAAATTTCAACATGTTTTCTGTGAATGTGTGAGATTTATTAATCGCTATAGGGAAATAACAAGAAGAATATCAAAGTGCAGTGCACGTTTGGCGCGAGTGCTCTTTGAAAGAATTCGTATGTGCAGGTGCGTAGTCTTTCTTTATCAAGTGACATCGCCAACTACTTGTCTGACATGCGTAATACAACATTTTAAGTCATTTTTGCAGATCCGTGTGAACAGGGATAGTTTTTATAATGCTGTCATCTGTACAAAGAACAAACTCTTCCGTTTTTAGCACATTGTTGTCATGTAAACTTACCCATAGAACGTGAACTTGGGGGCTGTTTATAATACACTATTTTCAGCTAATAACGGAAAACAGTGTTATATGTTTTGCCGTTTATTTGCATGATAACGGTGTTTTTGAGACCTAAATTGCAAACTTTTGAAAATGGGATTCCAAGTGCAAGTTTTTGAAAACTATACCATTATTGTCTGTGTAAACTACAAAAACGTGAAAACGGTGCACGCGCATTGCGCGTTCAATCTTAAAGGTGCGTAGTGTTTCTTTATAAAGCGACATTGCCAACTACTGGATTGGTATGCATAATACAGCGTTTTTAATTGTTTTTGCACATCCGTGTGAACGAGGATTGTTTTTACAATATTGCCGTCTGTACACCAAAAAAAAAAAAAAAAAGCAAAGGAAAAACTTTTCCGTTGTTATCGTTGTTGTGTAAATGTACCTTTAAAAAAAAGAAACAAAATGATTTTGGGGTGTGTCAGTAATGCCACTTTTAGGTATTTAGCAGTCTTTTTTTTTACTTTCCTGCTCAGAATATAATAGCATTGTAATATAACAATATAATAATAAATGATAAAGTTTACAGAGGCTTCATAAAATAAAACACACCTGATGCACATTCTTTGTTCCTCATTTTCTAGAAGTACACTGTAAAAAAAATTGTAAAAAAAATATTTATTTAACTTTTTTTTTTTCCTTTGTCAAATCAACTTCAAACATTAATGTGGTTCAGATAACATAATATTTTGAGTTTCTGTTTATTAAACCAATCGGCTTTGTTGTATTAATTCAAATTTTTAATTAATTTAATTTAAAATTTTAAGGCAACAAATAAGCCTTGCTATATTGTACACCGCCATCTTGCTCCAACAAAACATTACATTAACACAACTTCCCAACTCGTAAATATGAACTTCCCTGTGGACTTGTACACACCAGTCGAATTGGGAAAAGGAAGAGGAAGTATGAAAATAGAAAGGAAAGGGGGAAAGGAAGTGATAATGTAAAAATTAAGAGAACAGAATAAGGAAACAGAAGTGAAAATGTGAAAACTGAGAGGAAATTGGAAAAGCAAATTAAACTGCAAAAGGAAAGGAAAGTGAAAATGGAAGAGGAAATGGGAAAAGGGAGAGGTGAGGAAAATTAAAAACAGACAAGGAAAGGAACATGAAATACTAAATGGAAAGTTAAAAAATAAATCAAATGGAAAGGAAAAAGCATATACAATGCTTCACTGACAGACCTGTCCACCTGTCTCTTGTTATGTTATGAACTGACACTTTCCCTTTCATGAGAGAGGTTTCTGATTTCATGCACCAATTAATGAGAGGGTCTCAGGCTTCAGGCTCTCTGTCACTCTTTATTTACTCTATTTTGCTTTTAAAAGGAGAGATGCACCTTCAGTCACTCCAGAGCAGTGTAAGGTGGCTTTACGTTTCTGCTGCAACTGTCACTTTATATTCCAATTAAAATACATACTCCCATGCACACCTACCCTCGCCTTCTTGCATGGGCCATTAACCTCTAATGTAAGGGGGTCTAAGTCTTGCATACTTCAATGATTTTCCTGAAAGATATAATTGCACATTTGAGACATTAGTGGGGGATGCTATAACCACAAAGTGCTGCCAGTGGAATATTTTCCTGCTGTCACATTTACTTGAAGCTTGTCAGTTTGAACTCTACAAGAACCTTCTCTGAAATTCCCTTGCAAAAAAAAGAGCCATTTGAATTGCCGATCTGCTAATGATTGATTTTAAAAGAATTTGACCTAGATACAGGTTGTTATCACCATGAAATGTATACTTAAAGGTGCCCTAGATTCAAAAATTGAATTTATCTTGGCATAGTTAAATAACAAGAGTTCAGTACATGGAAATGACATACAGTGAGTCTCAAACTCCATTGTTTCCTCCTTCTTATATAAATCTCGTTTGTTTAAAAGACCTCCAAAGAACAGGCGAATCTCAACATAACACCGACTGTTACGTAACAGTCGGGGTGTACGCCCCCAATATTTGCATATGCCAGCCCATGTTCCCAACATTATGAAAGGCATTAGACAAGGGCAGGACGTCTGGATCTGTACAGAGCTGAATCATCAGATTAGGTAAGCAAGCAAGAACAACAGCGAAAAATGGCAGTTGGAGCAATAATAACTGACATGATCCATGATATCATGATATTTTTTGTGATATTTGTAAATTGTCTTTCTAAATGTTTCGTTAGCATGTTGCTAATGTACTGTTAAATGTGGTTAAAGTTACCATCGTTTCTTACTGTATTCACGGAGACAAGATCCGTTGCTATTTTCATTATTAAACACTTGCAGTCTGTATAATGCATAAACACAACTTCATTCTTTATAAATCTCTCCAACAGTGTAGCATTAGCCGTTAGCTACGGAGCACAGCCTCAAACTCATTTGGAATCAAATGTAATCATCAAAATAAACATTATACTTATGCGATTATACATGCTGCATGACGGACACTTTGTAAAGATCCATTTTGAGGGTTATATTAGCTGTTTGAACTTTTTTTATGTTGTTTAAGGCAAGCGCAAGCTCTTGTGGAGCAGGGGATTTAAAGGGCCACACACCCTGAATCGGTTCATTTCTAATTATGCCCCAAAATAAGCAGTTAAAAAAAAAGAATTTAAAAAAATCTATGGGGTATTTTGAGTTGAAACTTCACAGACACATTCAAGGGACACCTTAGACTTATATTACATCTAGGTTCTAGGGCACCTTTAAATTTTAACATATGTAAATATTCTACATTTCTATAATAATGTCAATATAAATGGTAATGTTATTATTTAGTAATATTAACATAATGTATAAATAATAGTAATAGTTATTGATATTCATATGTATTTATCAATATTATATAAAATATTCAATAAATTAAAATAATCAAAAATAACCTTCATTTCTTATTCTTTCAGTTCTGGAAAGAAAACAAAACAATGTGGGTTGTTGTGTTTGTGTGGATGACTCTCATAGTGTAATATATGTGCATATAGAGACTATAAAGATGCTGGGTAGATTTAGATTTCTGCAACAACAAGTTGAATGAAAACATTTATGCTTTGGTGCAGATAAAGTGGTACTTGAGCATACTGATGGGGCTTTGGGGGCACGTGAGAAGAAAAATTTTGAGAAACAGCAATATAGAATGACAAGCTAGCATTTGGAATTAGGTCTAGCTCTTAGATCTAAATCAAAGTCTGGGTTCTAAAACTAAAAAATGGGTCTGTAGGGAAAGTAAGTTTTCAGTGTGTTATGAATGAAGGATACAAAAGAAAAGAGTATTTACAGAGCCTGAAGGACATTTTAAAGGTCAGAGAATGTGTGAGACAGGCAACTGTGCTGTTGCGTCCCATGAGGGTATGAAGTGTTTGGGGAGATAAAGGGAAGAAAATTTTTCAACGCTGTTGTAGAAAAGGGCCTTAATAACCATGCTCTGTGTGCGGATATTCTTGGGCATGCATGTGGTCTTTAATGATTATGAACTTGCTCTAACCCTCTGATCTGGCACAAGTCGACTATTCCAAAATAGAAAAAAAGCCATTGAACAGCGATGAAAAGCATTTCCACTCTCTCTGATCACAGGAATCCAGGGGCACGTCAAGAAAAAAGCCGCCACAAGACAGCGGAGTGAACAATTAACCCATCGCTGCTCAGAAGTATTGCCAAATCCGCACAACCTCCAGGGTTTTAAAGGGAGGGAGGGGGTGGGGGGGGTTCATTCACTCCTTCTATTAAAGCCAGAGTTGTGGGCTTCTGCAAAGCCAGACAGCGATCCGAGCAGCCCCCCTGCCACCCTCCATCAACTAAGCCAGGCCAGCGCGCTGCCAGATGTGAACACTTCTCCTCTCCCAGACAAAGGCTGCCTTTCAGCCCGGCCCCTCTGAGAGCCAGCCCCAGTTCTGCTTGTGTGAAAGTCACTGCAAACAGTGGATCTGACCCTGAACTCTTGAAGCTGAGAGAAAGAGGAAGACCGACAGTGAGTGAGAGGAAGGATTTCAAGTTTAACCAGCCAGTCACAGGGACTGACACACAACAGGGAGAAATGAAATGAAAGAGAAGTAGACAGTACAGAGATTAATTCATAACTGATGGAAAGATCTGAGCGGGTAATGCATTGTGCTGAGGTGAAGTTCTCCAGGATTTCCTCGAATAGATTTCTCCAGAGTTTCTGTGTCAATCCATTGGATGGTAGGACTGTTATTACTGTGGAGGAAAGTTTATAATTTATTATTCATTCTGTCGCACTCAGCCATGACTGCTGCAGCACTGTAAAGTGCTCGCCCGCTGGTCACTCAACTCAGAGACTGTTAGGACACAACCATAGCTCTAGACGCGAAAGAATGGGAGAAATGTAAATACGCTGTCTCTGAATGTTTAAATTAAGCCATAAATGGAGAGGCTCTGGCTGAATGTGACTGCTAAAACAAGATATTAATGTGCAACAGCTGAGGGTTTTAGTTTGGACTAGGGTTTCAAAAAAAAATTGGAATATTTTCTTTTTCTGAATTTTTCTTTCTATTCACCACTATTTGCAAGATATGCATATGTTTTTACTGAAAATGCCAAATGTTTTCGTCACAATGACCATCATTACAATGCAAAATCAAGGAGACTTATTGGATCAACTGGATCAATGTTGGATCAGTCATAATCCAGTATGGCTCCTTATGGCATATTTGGCAAATAATGGTGTATATTACAACAGTAGCGTGCTGGCTTTTAATATATATATAGAAATATATATATATATATATATATATATATATATATATATATATATATATATATATTATTTTTTTATATATAAAATATTAATAAATACTATTATTGAATAGTAATACTAAAATGATATCTTTCTTCTATGGAAGATCATTGACTTATCATTGTATGTACATAAAACTTTTTTTTTTTTTCTTCTTTTTTTCTTACATTAAGAACAGCATGAGCATGAGTAAATTATAACAGAATTTATATTTTTGTCTGAACTATCCCTTTAAATGCTAGATATTATGGAGTTTGAATGAATGCTTGTAGCAATCAAGAGAATAATATTTGGGTCACAGCTGTTGTCCTTCCCCCCTACCAGAGATTTCATCCTCTCGTCTCAAGTGTTTGTTTTCCAGACTGGAAAAATGACCCATCCTGCGTGCCATAAAGGACCCCCATCTCACATACACTTGCGGTCCCCACAGCACACTTAACCTCCCGCCCAGTAACCTTTTCACCCAAGAGTGTGGCATGACAGATAAAGAACTTGCTTTCTTTCTTTTAGGCTCACACCCCTACCAGGAATATGAAAGTAATAAGGATCAGGAAGATCCGAAGGAAAGGAGAATATTGAAGAAGAGAGATGAAAGGAGAAGAACAGACAAGAGGAAAGGCCATTTTAGGGCTTGTGCTCTCCGAGGGATAAAGCTCCAGATGACCAGAGCGATGGACCAATTCTCTCCCCCACCTTTGGGGCTCTCTTCTCAGGCTGAGCACGCTACCATATGGCTTCTCACCACCCACTCTGACCACAAAACCCAACTCATATCTACAAAGCGCACTCACACATACACAGTTTTTGTCCACTCTAACGCACACTCTTGACCTGGCCTACTTTCTTGCACTACATTGGTGCTTTTTTTGTTTTTACATTCATTTCTCCTTGTATGTTGAGCACTTTATGTGAGTTGTGGTAGATTCGATACAAGTTCAGCTTGATCAACAGCATGTTGATTACCACAAAAAATAATATCCACTTGTCCCAAAAATCTGGGTTACACTTAAAATGAAAGTGAATGGGGCCCGCCCATTAAATTACCATTAAATGACACTTTCAATAGTAAAGCCACAAGATGTAAACAATGCATGTTAACGTGAAAAAAAAAAATCACTTACCTTTTCTGTTATATCCAATTTTACAACTTTCTTTTCATGACAGTGTAACATAATACACAGTTTTAACAGAAGATTTAATGTACATTACCGTTCAAATGTTTGAGGAAGCAAGATTTTGTTATTATTATTATTATTATTATTACTATTAATAATATTTAGCAAGGATGCATTAAATTAACCAAAAGTAAAAGTAAAGGCATTTATAATGTTACAAAAGTTATTTTTTTAAACAGATGCTGTTCTTTTGAACTTTCTATTAATCAAGAAATCTTAAAAAAAAAAAAAAAAAAAAAAAAAGTTTCCAAAAAATTAAGCACCAAAACTGAACATTGATAATAATAAGAAATGTTACTTCAGTAGAAAATCAGCATATTAGAATGATTTCTGAAGGATCATGTGACACTGGAGTAATGATGCTGAAAATTCAGCTTTGTCATTACAGTAACTTTAAAAATATATTAAAAGAGTTTAATTTTACCAATATTTTACTATTTTACTGTTTTTAATGCATTTTTGAACAAATAAATGCAGCCTTGGTGAGCATAAGAAGCTTCTTTCAACTGACCCCAAACTTAGTGTAAGTGCTTTTATGAAAGTAAAAGCTTCACATTTCTGCTTTTAAATTCTCATTAATTTACTTCTATTATAATTGCCTCGCTGTAATCATGCTGTCTACTGAGCCTATTGTACTGAACCTAGAACCTATTAGTACATATACACATGGCTTTTGCACAGACTCATGTAAACACTTTCAAGTTCTTTCCTGAAGTTCGGTCCTCCCCCTCACATTCCTCTTCCCTCCTGGGTTGGTGTGTGGTTAATTTATCCCTTATTTTAATAGCAAGAGGAGAGAGGAGGAGAAAGGGATATCAGGTTTCTTACGGAGCCATACGCAGCAGCTGGCAAGCCTGAGTCCTGTGCCGTGAACAAAAGCGCTCGCCTCCCCTCTGTCCTTTATCATCCCTTGTTCTCTATCCCTCACCTCTCCATTAATTCTGCCTTTATGATATCCTCCACCTTTCCTTCTCTCACCTCATTTCATTCTTCTTTTTTAAACCTCTGCCTATTTCTCTCCACTCCAATTTCAAGTTCTCCATATCCCTTTCTCTCTCTCCCTCTGTCTTTAAAGGTCTGCTGTCATGCTTCTCAAAGGAAAGTTGGGAAAAAAATAGCCCTCCGTAAAGGCCACAGTCACACACGCACACACAAACTCACATATAAGGATATATACATGCAAATAGTTGGGGGATGGGGGGGGCAGGTTATTTGTAGTATGTTTTAGCTTGGAACTTCTGCTTAATTAACTTAACGCATTATTAGAACGTGTTGGCAAAGCGTTTGAGAAAACTAGCACTGTGATAAACAAAACTTGACGATACTTTGACTATAGCGAAAATGTGAGTTTTGAAACAGTTATGTTCATTTTTTAATATTTTACTAGATAAGAGCTTGGGGTGTGAGTGTGTGCAGTGTATGTTGCAGAACAAAACGTCAAAGTACCATCAAGTTACGTTTACCACAGGCTTTATTTTACTCAAATTGAAAAAACCCAGGAAAATCTCAAAGGAACCTGCTTTAGACTTCCAGGTTCTGACTTCATTCCTGCACCACTATTTCAGACACGAGATCTTACAGAACTCGCGTGATCAAATGTGACTTCAGAAGAAAAACAAATATGGAGGACGATCAACATCGTCAGCTGGTTCTCCTGGTGTGTGTTTGGTTTTGCAGCCGGGAAAAAAAAAAATAAAAAATCTTCTTTCTCAATAATCCACTTTCGTGACATTGTGATTGTTCAACCAGCTCTCATTGGGTTTAACATCAACATTTAATGTTAAAATGTGTTTTTAATGTAACCTCACTTTAAATACTTTGTTCAGTTCAAGAATAACTTTTTATATTATTTATTTGAACATTAAAAGAGCAGTTACATGTCTATTCTTGTATTGTTCAACTGGTCATGGTTTATATGGGATTTAGAAAGTAATTAGAAATAAGTAATGCAATTTTTCAGAGACATTAATTAGTAAACTGTTGAAGATGTAATTAATAGCTAGTAATTACTTTTTTTAGAGTAACGTACACAATACTGACTGTCACAAAACACAGACTCACAACAACGTGGAAATTAATATGAGGCTTTATTTGTAGTAAGGATGGTGAACAAGCAGGTAAGTAATAAAGAATGAGCAGCATGGTAAAATGAAAGGAGAATACTGACAGTTCTTTGTTTTGAAGATTGATGGAGGAGATTGTGGAGCTGAGCAGTCAAGCACACACTTCGTTGAGTATGTTGGAGTAGGATGGATTCCGGGATGAGAAGACACTGGAGACACAAAGGATAAGGGAGACGCTGGAGAAAGGCAAGTGCTGACAGGTAAGTGAGTCCATGTAAAAATGAGACCAGACAAAGTGCTAGGGTGAAGTGTGTGCATTTATGCTGCTGTGGTGATGAGATGATGAGGACCAGGTGTGGGTGATTGCCAAGTGTGAGCAGGTGAGTGACAGGAGGGATGATGGGAAATGGAGTCCAGTGAAGGCAAGACAGACGGTGACTGTGACAGGCGGATAAGGGCACCATGGTGGATCAGGAGGTATATGCCATGGGTATATAGAGTGGAGCCATCCTAGGCATCCTAGGCTCTCAACGAGGAAGGGAGCCACTTCTGGACTATGGACGAGGAAGGGAGCCGCCTCTGGACTATGGACGAGGAAGGGAGCCGCCTCTGGACTATGGACGAGGAAGGGAGCCGCCTCTGGACTATGGACGAGGAAGGGAGCCGCCTCTGGACTATGGACGAGGAAGGGAGCCGCCTCTGGACTATGGACGAGGAAGGGAGCCGCCTCTGGACTATGGACGAGGAAGGGAGCCGGTTCAGACCAAAAGTCTACCAGCCATAGGTCCATAGGGCTCAGGCGTGGCGGCGGCCATCTTGACCGAGGGCTCAAACGTGGACAGGTCCTCTCTCCAGTTCAACCCAGCAAGATTGGGGAATTCTCAGGGATAGACAGAGTTGGCCCCAGTCTTATACAACGCCTTTATGATCTCATCTTCCAAGATGCTGGTCTGGAAGAGGAGGCAGAATTTTGCGGTGTAGGAAAACAGATCGAGGCTAGATCGCATTGCCGTGATCTGTCCCACAAAGTCCCACACATCTTTTTCTTGGCTGCTCATCTAATTTTTTTAGTAGTTCTGGTCTTCTGTCACGGAACACAGACTCACAACAACGTGGAAATTAATATGAGGCTTTATTGATTGTAGCAAGGATGGTAAGTAATAAAGAATGAGCAGGATGGTAAAATGGAAGGAGAATACTGACAGTTCTTTGTTTTGTAGATTGATGGAGGAAATTGTGGAGCTGAGCAGTCGAGCACACACTTCAGTGAGTATGTTTGAGTATGATGGAGTCCAGGATGAGAAGACGCTGGAAAAAGGTAAGTAACTGACAGTTCGTTTGTTCGTTCATTCATTCATTCATTCATTCATTCATTCATTCATTCATTCATTCATTCATTCATTCATTCATTCATTCATTCATTCATTCATTCATTCATTCATTCATTCATTCATTCATTCATTCATTCATTCAAAAAACAAGACCAGACAGAGTGCTAGGGTGAAGTGGGTGGATTTATGCTGCTGTGGTGATGAGGAGATGAGGACCAGGTGTGGGTGATTGCCAAGTGTGAGCAGGTGAGTGACAGGAGGGATGATGGGAAATGGAGTCCAGTGAAGGCAAGACAGCCGGTGACAGACTGCCCATGAGTGTTGTTTTTGTTTTATTTTGCTTAGTTATGTTTTGTTATATATTATGGTTTATTTTTGTTTTGCTTATTTGTTATATTGTATTGTATTTTGCTTTTATTGTTTTTTGTTTTTTGTTTTTTTTTTCGTTTTGCTTAGTTGTTAAGTCTTGATATGTTATGTGTTTTTTTTTTTTTTTTTTTTTTTTTTTTTTTTTTGTGGTTGGTTTTGTTTAGTTTTGTTTTGTTATTTATTGTTCTTTATCTCTAACAAGGGCAATGTCTGCTTCCACTGTATTTTGTTATCTCTCTTCTTTTCTTTCTGTTCCCTTTCTCTCTATCTTGACAGACATTCATCAAATGGCTGAGGAAAGCAAATCTGACAGACCTTAAATTGATACTTAAAACGTAGCACTTCATACTTTAAAGAATCTTAAAAGGCTCTGGTCAGATGAATATTTCATAACCCCCACCCAGGGTCAAAAACCATCCAAATCTTTCTCTCTCTCTCTAGCTCACCCTCTGCCTGGTTGCTCACAGTGAATGCAGTAACAGTGAGCTTCTGTTTAATTAGACTGTAACATCTGTGCTGGGGCTTGAAAGCAGGGCAGAGTCTAATACTGAGAGAGCTCCAGAGGCACGTACGGGAAGAAAAATAAACCATTAGACCATGGGGTGCATAATCACATTTGGGACACAAACATCTTGCTCCATTTGTTCACACCACACTTTGTGATAATAAATGGCACTTTTTTACCTCATTAAGCAGAATGGTGATCCTTTGTGTCTATTCTTGGGCCTCTTTAGCTGCTGGCCATGAGTTGCTGTTAAGGTTAAAACAGATAAATAAATGGACTTGTATGAAATGGACAATAAAAAAATTATGTTTGTTTGAAATCTTCTGCATCTTAATTTGACCCTGCAATTGAGCACTTTCTTTTTTTATGCACTGAGTGAGCTTATGATGTCTCTCTGGACTTACTGCATTTGAAAATTAGTGTGTTCTTTACTCCCATTCTGGAACAAAACTCCCTGATGTTTTAGCTGTGAAACCAGCCCAAGCATTCTCATTAGGGCATGTTATTGTGATTTATCTGTGTTTTCTGAACTTCTTTACAGGGACTTCTAAAACAATATTTAGATTTGCTTTTCACCCATTTTTCACTGCAAATATAGTGCCATGTTCAGTAAAGATCTGTCATTATTATTACCATTATTGCCTCTTCTATTTTCATTTGTCCTTCAGAAAGATCAAAGAACTAACACTTCATGGAGCAACACCCATCGGTGATGTGCAAGGTGTGAAATCATTCCTATCACTTTTCCCTCATATACCCAACAATCCCCTCCTAGCAGACCCAGTGATGGCGGCATTTGCAGTTGGTCAGCTGTGTTTAGGATGATCTAAGACAGGGTGAGTGAGTCCTTGCCCCAAGCTGATCTTATTGATTTAAAGAGAACCAGACTTCAAAAACAGTTGAAGACGGGTACTGATGCCAGTCTCATATAATCAGCATCAAGCCTGCGGCACATTCAAGGTGGAAGATCATCACTTTGCAAAACTAGCCTCTCAATACAGACACGCATCTAACCAGATTTACCTGCATCAACTCTGTTAGACATGTGTTGGGTCTAGATAATATTCATCTGTTTTATTGACTGCTGAACTTTGAGATGTAGTTCTTATACTGGTCAGATACTGGAATGAATTTACATTTGAGCTACACCTGTATGTGTATCCCAGAGGGTACTTGAAAAGATATAGATTTTTCCTCTAATACGATATTTTCCCCAGTATGTACTGTAGCTTCATATGAGAGAGAGACATTCTAGTGAATCCGTTCATCCTAAATGTTGCTTTGTCTTTCTCATGTAGTGCTGGAAAGTCTGATCACTAGTCTGATTCATTCTAGCAAATCAGTTCATCCTAAATGATTCTTTTTCTCATATGTATGGCTGGAAAGTCAGATGTTTTTCTAGCAAATCAGTTCATAGCAGTTCTTTTTCTCATATGTACCACTAGAAAATCTCTCTCTCTCATACAAAGTCCAGTTCTTTCCAGTGAATCATTTCATGTGGACACTTCTTGTAAGGAGATTCGCAGATTTGAGTCAAAACACATTTTTTTTATAGTGGAATATTTAGATTCAACTTGGCTCTATAAATTAGAGAGTCTTTTTTTTTAATTAATTAAGGTAAATTTATCAGTTCAAGACTGAAGTTGGAATCCTAATTGGGACTATTTTTTGAACTTACAGCTCTGATTAAATTATATATTACATCATTGGATAGTGTCATGGAACAGAAGAATGCAAACACTATCCAAACAGAGTTTACTGAATACAAGGTAAGTAACTGAATAGCAGATCAATACGGTGATACTGGCAGTGTGGTGACAGTGCTTATCTGTTGCAGGCTGAGTGAAGTGAAGACTGGTCAACAGAATGGCTGGAGCATGCTCTGAGGCTGCAGGCTGAAGAAGGTCTGAAGACTTTGACAGTCTGAGACAGAATTATCTGGTAAGTAGCCACAGGTAGGTAGTCAGGTAAGTGTTAAGTGTAGAATGACAAGACCAGACGCTGTTGACTGTTGTGAGTAGGTTGAAATAGTGGCTTTGATGATGATGATTAAATGCGGGTTGTGCTGATCCGTATAGTCAGGTGATTGGCGGTGTGTGTAGTTATCTGGTGCTGAGGGTGTGGCTGACTGTGACAGATCAATATATTTAATGTAGTTCCAAACGTAGGTTCGGGAGGAGCCTAAACATTCAGTCCTGTCAATCATCATATATAAGCAGCAGTCACTGCGTCATCCCAGCAACAATTCTTCTAGCATCCCTCCTCCTCCCCATCTCCTCCTCTATTTCTCTTATTCTCCCTCTATGCAGTACTGTTATGGGGGGTTTAACTCGGAGCTCGAGCTGAGCCACAGGTTCAAGCCTCCTTTGAGGACAGCAAGCCAAGTTTGTTTTACCATTTACCATTCAGACTAAATAGGCAGGCGAACTTGTGAATTAAAAAATATGTTGTCTTAATGTCATTAGCTACTCACTTATAGTGTAGCTAACTACATTTTCTAAAGTACTGTTTAAAAGCTGCAGTCTGTAACATGTTTTGGTTAAAAATGATCCAAAATCAATTATTGTGCAAATACTGTCAGGTTGGGTGGGTGGTAGAAGGAGCGAGGACTCAATGATGCAGGGCAAGGAAGGGCTTTATTAATAATAAAAATAAAAACAAAAACAAAAACACAACAAAAACAACCCCGAGGGGGAAAACAGACTATAACTAAAACTTGACTCGACTGACTTGAACTAGAACTTGACACACACGGAATAATATGACATTAAATGACAACAAACCAGCACAGGACTGCAAACACAAGGAGAATAAATAGGAGAGCAAACAAGGCAGGTAATGAGGGAGGACAGGTGGGGCAAATCAACCAATAATGAGGTAACAAGGTGGGCGGGGTCAAGACAATAGACATGAGAGCACATGGCACAAAGAAACACATGACAAGCCATGTGCTCACAAACAAAACAAAGACACAAGCACATGGCCAATGAAGACAAATCACAAGCCATGTGCTTACACAAGACGAGACATGAACACGTGACTATGAAAACTCATAAGCCACGTGTTCACACAAAACAAGACACAATGGAAGCACGCAGCCCGTGAAACAGACTGCGTGCTAACACAACACAAGACAAAAACACAACATGAAAGCACGCGGCAGGTGGAAATCACCGCGTGCTACACAAAACATGAGACAAGAGCGCACGGCAAGTGAAAGTACATACAAACCGTGCGCTCACAATAAAGACAGGACTGGGAGCGCGAGTGTCCGAATCCCGACCCGAAACCAAACTAGACACGAGTGCCGGGATCCGAACGCCACGCTCCCAACATGAAACAAGGCACGCAGACAAGAGAGCGCACAGCCCCGAGAACACTCGAGACTGTACGCTCACACAAAAACACGACAAGAACGGGAGTGTCAGAGCTCTGTCACAAAACCAAGAAATAAACTAGACCGAAGTGACAGAACCCTGACAAATACATGTTCTGCTTACCTTAACCAGATTCACTACGCAAGCTTCTAATAATGTTTTGTTGTTGTTGTTGTTGTTGTTGTTGTTGTTGTTTTGAATGGTACTGGTAAGTTGCCTTGGGAAATACGAGTTTGCCTTTGTGTCATTACATCACATCTATATACATAAAGGAGTGGCAGGTGGCGGATCATGCATAGCCTCTTTTTACAGTAGCTGGAATAATTAAACGTCATTTTGATGGCGGATTGTAATCAAGAAAGGTAAAAAAAAAAAAAAGACCATTATCATTGGTGAATCACCAGTAGTACAAAGCAAAAGATTTAATCACCACTGTCAGATTTTTTTGTAAAAAAAAAAAAAAAAAAATTTAGTCAGAACAAAAGTGGCAGACATGTTATTTGTTCAGATGACATTTTCCGGTGAAACTTATTATTTTGGACATTCTTCCATGACGTAGTATCTGTAATTCTGAAGTACAGTGAATATCCACACTGGTGCGGTGACTCACAGCCCATACATACACCTCAAAACATTAGATTAATCCACGCTGAGGAGCCGTGCCGATGCACAACCCACATAAAGTTGATAATTCCACAAATAACTGCAATTAGCCTTTCGCCGAGCCCCGCCCCCCTTAGTTACTGTTGCTTTGTCCGACAAGCCGTGGCGCTGTCACTTCACACGCAGTGAAAAATACATCGCGGAACAAAGAGGATACTGACCACACATCGACAGACAAGACATAGCAGGTTACTTATGATATTAAACAAAGTCCAAGCTTTCAAACCGTGTAGTTATTAAAGTAATTCAAACAATAAAAAACGTTTTGTTGCTCTTTAATGTGTCGTGACCATGGTCGTGACAGATTGCTGTAGATCCTCAGCTCAACCGCTCGTAAAAACCGATCATCTCTTCCTATTAGTCAATGAACATGAGAATGAATGTTGTTTCAAACGCGGAAAGACGTCAATACTCACCATTTTTCAAGTTTAACTCCACCGAGGTTAATCTTTTAACTACTGGCTGCTTTGTCGGACAAAATGGCGGATGCGGCGTTCTGATTGGTTAGATTGCTTGTCAATCAAACTCCCGGCGAAAGGTCAATTGCAGGTTTCAAACAGAGATGGCGACAAAGAGGCAAAACATTTGGACTGTAGCTTTAAGTTATGCTAAAATAACTTCTAGCTTAACAATGCAATTTTAAGGCAGCTTCACTTTTTTGGTTACAAATTAGTGCTGTCAAATTGATTAATTGCGATTAATTGCATCTAACAAACTTTTGTGTTTACATATATGTGTGTACATATATTATTACATTTATGTATATTTTATATGTCTGAGTGTATACAATATATATAAATAATTTATATATATATATATATATATATATATGTAAACACAGACTTATGTTAGATGTGATTAATCGCGATTAATCAATTTGACAGCACTATTACAAATTTGTGTGGACCTCGCTTGTAGGAGAATGTGCTCTACTCTTTCAGTGATTTTTCCACCCACAGTATCATTAATAAAATTTGTAACTTTATTAATATTAATGACTTGATTAATAATAAAAAAATGCTAAATGATATCCAGTTTAATAGAAACATATTTCTTCTTTGTGTTGATGGTGAACTTGAAACTATAATGGAGCTGTGGGTGTACATAAGAAGAACATTCTGTAATGTGCCATGCTCAGCGTTCAGCAATACAAAATGCGCATGTGATATATTTGAATTTGGAGCGTGATCTTTATTTAAATGTACTCTTGGAGAGATCTAGCAGGGAGCCTGGGGATATCAGCTCTCATCTCCCTTTATAACAATGGCTCTCTCCGGAGAGTAATTAGAGACTATAACCACAGCTATCTGTGCCAGCAGGGGCTCAGATGAGCACTGTGTCTCCAGTAGGGACGAGAGACAATCTGTGATCTCTCTTCAGGATCACCAAACTAGACTGGACTGAGTGCTGTGCTGTAAAAAGTTCTGAGTGCATAGGTGAGCAGGATGCAAACAGAAGTCAACATGAAATCAAAACTTTATTATTAGTATTATTTACATAAAGCAACTGCCATCAACACACACACACACACACACTTGCACACTGAGGGAAAGGCCTTCCTAAGGAGGTGCTTTAGCAGTGGCAGCTGGTACCAGGGCAGAATTAGCTAGAGAAGAAGTGTGTCTTTCTGAAAGTCCAGAGGCAGCAGAGCAGTTGGTGATAATCCCGCTCTACTTTCCATAGGCTACAACACAGTGTTTTGATGTGCACATATCTTTATCCACACTGACATTCTCCAAACAGACACAATGTCTAGAGACCAGCGGCTGGCTCGGAAATAACCCCAAGTTGGAAATGCTATACTCTAATTATAAACTCTGCATTGAGGAAAGGCTTGGCATAGCAAGGGGGGAATGCTGCAATCACAGACTGAGTACTTTAATGAACTTTTTTTAATGACCTACAGGAAGTCTTAACTCCATTTAAAGTTATATATATATTATATATATATATATATATATATATATATATATATATATATATATATATATATATATATATATATATATATATATATATATATATATATATAAAGTGAGTTGTGGAAAGTGAGTTGTAGAGTGTTTAAAAGTCCTATTGCATCTTCACCAGCTGTCCCTATCACAGGTCCAGCATTTGAAAGTCATCTAAAGGATAATTAGAGTGGTCACTGTTAACACAAAGAAATCAGTGCTGTAAAAATTAAAAGGTAAAAATCTCCTAATTACACATCACAAGGAGGTGCAGAGACATACAGTAATTTCCTGTAATCTCCACAATCGCATAATCAACTCAATTGCCACAATCAAAATGAATCCAGCCGTTATAATTATGATGTCTTTTTGGAGGGATATTGTTCATGATTTCAGTGCTAATAGCATATCTCACCTCTGAAATTATTAGGGAAAAGAGGGCGGACAAAAGAGAAAAGAGAAGAGGAGAGAACATGAGCAAAAAGGAGACGCTGAAATCTGGGTGGGTTTATAGGTGACCTGCCACCTCTGCTCTAGGTAAAATCCCACAACTCGCTCACTGAACTCTGCAAACACAACTTTCTGCTTCTAATTCCATAACTCGGCAGAGGAGAGATAAGACAGAATGAGAGGACTGGAAAATCAGCTTGATGATGTTTGCTGGTAATTTGTGCCTTTACTGATGTTGGCTGAATTTATCATGACAAATTATACTCCAGTCACCAGGGAGACAAGCCAGCGAATCATCTCTTTCCTCTTATGTTGGAATGAGTATTTTAATTTGATTGAAAAAGAAAAAAAGAAACATCATTTAGTTGTTTTTCGGTGCACTGGTTTGCGAAATTACAATAAATAAATAAAGAAATGAAGAAAGAGGTCCCCAGTTGAATTTTAATCACAGCTGCATTTTAATAATTTCTGTAACAAATTTGAGATCACAATAACCAAGGGTTGTAACTAAGTTCTCATGAGAGTATTGTGTTATTTCCATTTTAGACATAAAAAAGGACTACATATGTGTGTGCAAGTTTTTTACTCCATTTTTCTTTATGGTTGTTCAAATAACATGACATGACAACTTCTTAGCAACTAGACCCCTCCCCTCCCTATTGCTGCTTCCTCAGTAAAGAGTAAAAAAAGAAAAATCAATAACTTCTTTTCTCTACTTTTCTCCCCCAGGAAACGAGGTCTCGGGTGAGCGATTAAGGAGGTTTAAGGTTCCACAATGAGTGGAGAGAGTGAGCGCAAACACACAGCTGGCCCACTAAAGACAGACATCTGTCTCTTAATGACAAAAGGAGGGATGGGTACCGAAGGAAAGAGACAGATCAATTCAGATCAATGTCTGATTGACTGAAAAATTCTTTTCCCATAATTCAACAATAGGTATGTTTTATAGATCAGGGCTCCCTTAGGACAAAATAGTTTAACCTTAAATGGATAGTTCAGCCATAATAAAATCTGTCATTATTTACTCACACCCAAGTCAAGTTTCAACTGTTTTTGCCCATACAATTAAAATCGTGAGATCCAAAACAGCATTGGATCCGACTGGGGAAAAAAAAGAAAAGAAAAAAGTTTTCTTTTGTGTTTTACAGAATAAAGAAAATCACACAGGTTTGCTATCCCTTAAACATATATAGAGGAGATGCAGTAGACAGTGCTCTCATTTATTTAGGCAAAGGCTTAATTTAGAGTTTTGATCTATTTTTAAGTTTTAATTATAAGTTAACTTGTTTACCGTGTCTACATAGTGTTGCAGAGGTGTTTCACAGGCTCAGTAAAGTGTGTGTGTGTGTGTGTAAGGCTTAAACGAAATTATACAGGATTGAGGAAGAGTGTGATTATAGCAATTAGTTACTAGCTTTTCTCGATCCTCTTCTCTCAACAGGGTTTGGTTTTAGTGTGACACCTTGTTTTATTTTAGCTCCATTCATGTTGCTAACAGTTTAGGGGGATACGTCCATGCAAAAGCATCTAGAGATAATGAATAAATTAAGAAATTAACTCAATTAAACCTAAATTATTTATAAATTTCTATTAGAAAATAATAATACAAAAAATATTTAATTTATTTCAAAACTCAAAAAAATACTAAATAACTAATCAAATAAGATGTAATTATAAGAAGGACCAATAATGACAGTGAAAAAGGCAGATTCCTCATTTACTGGGAGTTTACACTTTCTTAGTCCCGTGGCTTTGGCATTTAAAGAAAACTCATATCAGAGCTTATTATCCCGTGTGTTTTGCTGAACTCTGCCATCAACAAGCTGATTAAAATGGAGATGATACCAGATTATCTAGTATAATGAACTTATCTTTTAATGTTTAGGACCCTGTTTACTGATAATGATGGATCTTGGCTATTAAGAGAGTTCTCTACATGCAAAGTTGTCTTTATTTTCCCAAAAAAAATATGTAAGAATGCGGTTAAATGCTACTTAAAGGGCACCTACTATTCAGTTTGCTTGGTTCGTAAAAATAAATAAATAAATACATAAAATTAAAAGTTTAGTCCTGGTCTGCTTAGCATTCACATTGCCATTTTTAACACCAAACCTAAAGACACTGAACCTAAAGGCATAGGGATATGTTCGCATCCTGATTGGCCGGCTTTTTTGACATAACAATGCTGTGTGTTGGGCTAAATGCACTCGTTGTACATGTACTCACCTATATGATGGTATTTTGACCAGCTGAGAACTTGTGAAGAGCTTATAAAATGTATAAAGGAGTCAAATCAGCGTCATGCCTGATGCCCGTACCAGGCTGTAATGTGCAATGTTTCAACGAGAAAAAAACAGGTATGCTTGAGCATTCTGTTATTTTTAGGATAGCAACTTTTGTCATCATGTCCTGTTTTTGGTTCATTTACATTTCTTTGGTTTGTGTTGCATTTATATTTAATTCAAACTGCACCAGAGTTCGCTTTGAAACAAAGCTTGTTTTGGTGCACACCAGAATTTGGATTGTAGCGTTCACACTTTTTCAAAATAACCGCACTAACAAAGCAATTGCACCAGGGTTCATTTTAATCAAACCAAACATGCTAAGTATGAACACACCCTAAGTCTCTAGTGTCCCCAGAAATGTGTCTGTAAAGTCTCAGCTTAAAATACCCTACAGAACATTTATTATAGCATTTCTAATTTGCCGTTTTCGTTTATATACCTTTGAATGTAAATGAGGTGCTGCTTCCAGAAGAGGGTGGAGCCTTTACAGCTTGTGCTTCAGACACTCTGCCAACGACAAAACTGGAGAATCTCACGCAGCTAAAATGCCGTGGTCAGCCTAAAAGGTTCAAACCAGAGTCGGACACAGGTGGAGAGACTTAGGAGAAAGTTACAACTTTTAGAATGCAGCATATTACCATGTAAAAGGGAAATTTGCATAATTGTTCCCCTTTAAGAGTCACTGTGTGTTCACAACATGTTGATATCTCTATTGATTGTCATAGTAATTTCATTAGGGCATTTTTTTTTTTTTTTTTTTTTTTTTTTTTTTTAATTTTATAAAACATAATTTACCTGGATGGGAAAATGTTTAGATTTGTTTTCTGAAATATTTAAGCTAATTATCTACATAGTTATAATTGTGTGATTATTTTGTGCACAATTGCAGCTTCCTTCATTTGCTATAAGTTTGCGAATCATCCAGGGTCAGAGGAGAGAGCAGTTACACTGAGGCCCTGGAATTGGTTCTGCCAATGACAGGAATATTGAGGATAATGATGTTTACAGTGTTGCAAAGTGGACTACAGGGAGGTGGAAGTTGCGCTTCAATCAAGTGGTGGTCTGCTTCTCAAACTGATAACGGGTGTCAGCAGTACATCAAGGTGAGGTTGTACAAGGGATAGAGATGTCTTGACATTAAGTATTTAAATGTTTATTTAAATAAGTGTATGCTTATATTAAAATCCATATTCTATACGGTAATTCCAGTGCAGGTGCCTGCATGATTCTAATTCATATAGCTACTTTTTGGCCTACAGATACACAAAAACCCATTACAAAATGGCTGTACAATAATACATTCACCACCTCTCTCAGTTAAAATTTCACTACAGCAGACACATGAAATGACATCAACAAGCAGCCACTAATTGCCTCAAAAGATGAAGAATAATTGGTGATTTCTACATGAGTTAAGCTTTTTCATTGTACTATAGCACGCAAAAGCACAGCAAGAGAACAGATGAGCACTCAGTGAGGAGCTACTAAAAACCCCTCAAATGGCATTTGGAAAGTGGAAATACACACACATTCACACACTCATTTTCTCTCTCACTGTGTTTACAAGCTTTAATAGCAGCGAGCGTGTGAACACACCACAACGAGGACTTTACAGCCCAATAAAACGTTGCTTTGGCAGCGATGCGGCTTTTTGGACTGAGTCTCATTACCAAGTACAAACCCCAAA
This sequence comes from Chanodichthys erythropterus, assembly GCF_024489055.1. NCBI lineage: Eukaryota > Metazoa > Chordata > Actinopteri > Cypriniformes > Xenocyprididae > Chanodichthys > Chanodichthys erythropterus. The sequence continues at coordinate 15,209,899 of NC_090221.1, read as the reverse complement.
GTAGCCATGATCCTTGGAAGACCACAACCAGAACAGACTTAGCTGAGGTAATTAGCGCACCGGGTAAACACTCATGGGGAATTACTCCATCTAACACTCTCAATATGGAGCATTGCGGCTTTGGGATGAACTCCAGGCCTCCTGAACAGCGAGGATTTATTCCATTGCCTTGAAGCGTTCGACAAGAATGGTCAGAGAATCTGTAATTATAAGAAAAGATTGGTTCAGGCCAGCTGAAACATAGCTGTGGGCATTAATTGAAGATTAAGATGAGATTGTGCAAAGTTGAAATCAAAATAAAGCGGGAAAGGTTGCGGAGAGGTGAAGTGAGGAAATAAAGCTATTTTTCCATAGAAAATACATGTTATGTCTTGAAATCGTCAAGTTTCAGTGCTGGCGAACCACAGTAGGTCTCATTAGTTGTTCTTAGTGTAAGCGCTTCCCTCCACAGTACACACCTCTATGACAACACCATTACAGCAGCGCTGGTGATAGCAGGAGACACCTCAAACGCTTGCTTTCCACCCCCTCCCTGCCAACTTTCCCCAGGCTGTCATTCAGGAGTAAGACAAAAGGAAGGAAGGCTTTAGAGAACGAAGGCAAGAGCTCCTCTTCTGTCGTTCTCCCCTCAGGCAGTGAGGGTGTAATTCAGTGTGAGACGATGACACAGCCTCCCTGTGAGACCTGGCTCTGTCAGCATTAAGGGCTTCTCTGCAATATTCAGAGCAGCGTGCAACAGAGAAAGCTCCGCATTTCCACACAGCGCAACTTCATTTAATCCACGATTCAAAGCGGCTCTGTACTTCATGCAATACAGCTCAACATGTGGTATAGCTCTGTAGAACAGAACCGTGAGACTCTCAGAATGAGTGAGAAATGTAGAGGGATTGAGTTTATTGACTTTATTAAGAGAAGATAGTGCTTTTGTTGCACTACACTGTAAAAAAAATCCCAGTAAAATTTACGGTAAAAAAAAACAGCAGCTGTGGTTGCCAGAACTTTACCGTAAAAAATACAGTAGCGACGTAAAAAAAATATATGTTTAAATTTACGGTAAAATAACGTATTTCATTAACTGATATAATGTTAATTTACCAACCTAATGAAGTACTAATATCTGTTTTGTACCTTTATAATACACTGACAGTCACCAAACACTGTGGTGATAAGAGTCACATGATGAATCAAAGTTCATCACAAGCAGATTTTCCACAAGCTGAGAAGGACAACACTAACATATAGAAGGTGCACACAGTGTCATTCACACACACACTAAACACCACCATGGTAACATGCATGAAATTTTAAAAATGCAATAAACATTCATTTAACAACATTAGATGTAACATAAAACCCTAATGTACATAACTGATTAGAAAAAAATGAGAAAAACTAAGAAGAAATATATCAAATGTGAAGTGTCACTCAGGGAATTTGGGGGAATGTCAATTTAAAACACTGTAAATTTTACAATGAATTGTTATTTTTCACCTCCAAAAACTGAAATTTAATGGTATTTTACCGTAAAATTACATTAAATGTACAGTTAGATCTATTACAGTTATTCACCGTATATAGTACGGAAACTTTCTGGAAACCAATTGACAGTTTTTCACCGCAGCATTTTTACAGTATTTTAATGTTAAAATCACGGTCATTTTTTACAGTGCAGTTTTGACATTTATTGTGTTTTGTATTTTGGTTATCAATTTCGCTTTAGTTTAAAGAAACTCAACATTGGGGGAGATCAAAACAAATATTTTAGAAGCTTATATCTTTAAAAACCTGATAATTCAGTAATCTAAATTATGAAGGAATTTTTTTTAATAAAGGGATAGTTCAGCCAAAAATGAAAATTCATCACATCAATCACTCATCGAATTTGCAACATTCCAAACATGTGTAACATTCTTTCTTCTGTGCAAAATGAAAAATTATATGTATTAAAAAATATAGAATTTCCATTCAAAATAACAAGTTTGGCAGACATATGAAAGTCAGGATGTAAAATACATGATGGACAAAATATAGGTGTGAATCATTCAGCTGGTGAAACACTGAAAATATGTTTTGTATCTGATTTTCAGGGGATTAAAAACTCTTTAAAGCAAGTGTTGTGAAAATTATTGTAAAAATTGTAATGTTCTGGGAACTTATGATTATTCAACATTCAGTGGACTGTATTTGTTTTGAATTTTGCTGTACTGAGTTGTAACCTGCTGTATAAGGTTAAAGTACAGCAAAATTCAAAATATAGTACATCTAAACCAGATCTTGACTACATCTCATTGCATTCTGCTCAATCTGTGTGACACAGAATACTGTTAGTTCCTGCATATCTGCAGTCTTCAACAAATGGTTGGGGTCAGCAGATATGGATTCTGTCAGAGGCCGGGGGACTGTGTTTGCTGGGGCATAGTGGGGGGGCTAAATAAGGACGGCTCTTGGGACAGGACAGATGGCTATTCTAACTCCCATCATGAAATGGGGTATTGAATGCATTCCTCTCATGTACACACTCTTGTGACCCGCTTGCATGCACTCATATCTAACAAATACAAAGATTCTGTAGAGAACCGCGTTGGATTTAAGAATCAGATGACTTGAATTATTAAGAGCTATAAAAAGAAATACCCAAACTCTCAGCAACTCTTCAATGAGAGCGAGAGCTGAACATGCCATCAAGTCACTGATTTGTTAATATCACTATCACACTTCTTCTTTTATCAGTATCAAAAACTGACATATTTTTAATCAGTTTCAAACCAGGAATGCTGAAATTGTGTTAAAGTGGATTAAATGTGTTTGCAGTGGTGTGAACATGCCACATGTGCACATGCTCACAGTCTTACACTTGAAGTGATTTGTGACTTTAAAAATGTATGTAGACGTTATTAATAATTCCAATTGAAACCAAATATCAGAGTCAACGTTTCACTCTTGGTTTTTGCACTGATTTTATCGGCATGTATAAGTCATGTGGACTTGATGGGCTAATGCTTTGACCAAACGAAATTCTGATGTATTATTTAAACGTGTTCGTGTATGTCATGTACATGAATGTGTTTTCCTCGGTTAAGGTTAATACATTTTAGGTTAAAAGTATTAAAGCTGAATGATGCCGGTATACTCTCCAAATACAACCCCAGAGAGATCAGAACCACTCAAAGGAGACACAGACTGGCCTGCTGGTTACAGATCAGGACTCTAGTTGGTTCCGCAAGCTCTTCTGGACATTTGCAAAAACTACAATATGGACATCAATATGAGCCTGTACTGGACACTGATAGATGCATTCTGTCATTATACATTTACCATCTCAAGTGATCCTGCAGTGTGTGACGGCATGCAGTGTGCATTAGTGAAACCTAATAGACACGCTGAGCTGTCTCTTCCTGTCTCTTGTGTATATTAGTCTCTTAGTGAGGTCTGTTTGTGATCAGACCAGCACTCTTCTCACATTTAGCTTCATCTCAGACCCTTCAGGATGTACCAGTGTCTCCTGACATACAAACAGTATACACACATGCACACAGGCCAAGGGGAGGGTGGGATGTGCCAGTGGGTAAGATGAGCTGCCCCTTTTTGTCATGTCACTGTAAATTTTATAGAGAATATAGTCTATTGAGGAATATATGGATATAAGTCCAAGTTAAGTCTCAAAAACCTTTTGGTAATAGTTTATATATATATATAATTTCATAATCCCTTTTGCAGAATAATTAATTTAATATATTTTTAAAAAATGTATAAATTCTAGGAATTGTTCATAAAGTCAGGCTTTTCTGAAAGTAAATAAATTCAACTTTATTTTAAATTTCAAAGGATCAATTGAATCTTTAATTCCATGCACTTTTAAAATTAAGTTAATTTATTATCATTCAAGCAGGCACAGAATGGACCGTTCAACTAATATAAAGAAGAAAAAAAGGCATTGCACAACTTTTAGACTTTTTTTCTTTTCTGCAAATGTACACAAAAATAGGCAAAATTCATTTTATTCAAAATAAACTGTTGTTTTAATAAATGTACCTAATGTGCTTAACTGTATAATAAAAAAATAATAAATTATTCATGTGTGTTAATCCAAGGAAGTGCAATTGCCAGAGAATGCTGAAAGCATAAAAGTTCTCTCATTAGTAAACTGACTGTATTAAAATGACACAAAGTCATTTGTTTCCATTCACAATGACTCAAAACAAAACTATTATAATTTTTGTTTATAGGGAAATTCTTGAAACATATTTAAGTATGTTTCCCTCAATCCTTTTTTTTTTCTAGAGGACAAGTTAAATAAAAAGTGTCACATCTTACCCCAATAATATGTCTCAAAGTGTTCTGAGATTAAAAGAGAGAGAGAGAGAAATAAAGAAGTCATTAGAATGAACATATAGAGATAACGGTGAATTTTTCTCATTATGCAGATTTGATGATCTCAACTCATTATGCTATCTTGGAATCAGACTAATTATCCTTCAGCTGCTTCTCTCTCTCTCTTTCTCTCTTTATCTGTATCTCTCTATCTATCAGAAACTGTCACAGTTTAATGCCTCTACGTAGGAAACAAGTTCAGGCTCATCAGCAGTACGCCCCATCATGAAGCGCAACATTACATTTCTAACTAATGCTTACACACACAATCAGAGGGGTGCCTGCTTTACAACCGGCTTTCACACACTGGTACACTGCAGTCTGACAGCAAAGCAGACGGTCCACTCAGCAGGATATCCTGAGACACAGTCCTCCAGATAGAAGATGACTGTATGCTATCAAGCACACACATCCATTAATCCACGCAAAGATGTAGAACATATAAACCCCAAAGTTTTACAACTCAAGCACAACTACAAGATCAGGTAAATAAATGATAGAAAAGGGAAATGATGTAAAATCGTAGTGGCCCAATGGTGCTGTCTACCCACCTTATGTTTAATGTAATGTAAGTTGAATGTATCTGACTTCCACCGTCATCCACTTCCAGTTATTTTTAGCTGTACAAAACAGCCTGTTATGCTTCTTGATATTGAAAACTGGTATTTCTTACCCGTTTTTATTTTAATGTAGGTTATTGTCCTAATTATAAACACACTGGCTTGTAGCACAAATAGTTTTACCATTTACTGCACTTTGTTATTCTTCTAGTTACGTACTGAAGGAAAAGTCTTTCAATATTTGACCTATTTTTAGAAGTAACACCAATGTAACACCTATAAGACAAATTATTTCACTCGGCGGCCATCTTTGAAACACCTCTCTGGCATTCAAGCAAAGAGCTTAGAACCCAAGAGGTGACACTTTGATATTTTTTGGGTAACAGCCGGTAGCGTGGCGCCCATTATGGGCTGAAAATACTAACAGGACCATAGAATCCTTCACATATCACGTACACAAAATCTGACAATTTCACTGCCAAATCAGAAGCGCAATAGATCTTTTTTTTTTTTTAATTAAGTCACCAGTAAATTGTATGGCTCCCACAGTAAATGTTGCATTGCCTTATATATGTTTTATTTTACCAGTTGTGGAATCCAACCATTCAACCATCTGAGGTAACGTAGTTAGCCTACTTTATTGAGTATTTCCATTTTATGCAGCTTTACACATTTATTAATAGTAAATTAATAATTAATAAATTTAAGATCATCATGTTTGCAGCGAACAATATATTTCAGACCTAGTGGAGTAATAGTAATAATAGTATCACTTCACTAAGTCTGAATTGAAATAGGCTATATTGTACATTTTAATGGATCACGCTACAAACACAATAATCTTAAAATACATAATGCATTACTGTGTCCATTATCGCATAATTCACACTTTTGGACACTTTCTTCAATTGACATTAGACAACACAGCAAAATCAAGCTGTTATATTCATATATTTATTGCCCAACATTCCCAATTTTTCTGAAGCATGTCCTTCATTTAATTTCATATTGTTAATAATTCAGTGTTTATAAGCCTTTTAAAGAATTTTAACACAAACTGACTAGGTTTTCTAGAGAGCAAAGGTTTTGTGAAAAAACTGGAAGACAAACACAAAGTGTGTAAAAATAAACTGTAAAAAGGATTTGATGATCACTAGTGATAGTATTTTATTCTGTGTTGTTATCATTCAGGTTGGATTTCAGCTTCAAAGCAGCTGATATTGCCATAGAAACTAGTGGGCTGCCGACTCGCTTTCAACCCTATACGGTGGAAACGCAGGGCTGCTGCTGCAATGGAACGTTCTATTAAGTGTCGCTTCTTGTTAGTGTATATTCTTTAATTCAAGTGCAGCTCCTATCTCTTTGAATGGGGAAACATCAAATTCTCTAAAGCTGTTTGCCAAGCTTTCGATTAAATTTCATATTTGAAATCACCAATGAAATCAAACAACAACTGTCTCATAAATATTGTTTCTAAACGCTGGAATCATGACAAAACGGTATTTTTTCAAGCTGGATCAACCTAATGCGCATGCACAGTCCCAAATGCGTGTCTCTTGTGCCTCATTTCGGAGGCGTGCCTCTGACTGTTTCTATAGAAACCGGAGCTTCTAATGGCCGCTGCAGTGACGCGATGACTTTACCATTCGCGATTGGCTCTTATTTAAAAGGTGGGACTTATTCGGTCATATTGCGCATTGCACTTTCTCCCATTCATAATAATATGAGTGACGTGTCTTGTGTTATTCTATAGTCTTTGTTAACATACTGTAAGTGCATCAGAAATAGAATGCAATGTGACGTTTGATGTGACGTGAGTCTTGCAGCCAGTTTAGTCAGCGCATAGAAAACTTGGGAATTTTTTAGGGAGTGAATTTTTCAGTGCAGTGGAATGATTTTGTCAATGACATAGCCCTTGAAACAGCTCTTTCCCTGAGCAGTATAGAGAGTGGATTGAGACACACCCATGCTTTTATGTTCATTTTTTATGTACATCTTTCAGTTATCTTGAGTCCCTCTCTTCTATCCCCCTCACAATCTGTCCATCAGTGCAGAGGGAGGACGTATCTGAGACGAGGGCCATGTTACGGTGTGTTGTAGGGCTGAGCCCTGAGCAGAGCTCAGCAGATGGTACAGTCAGGACTGTCACTGCTTCTCCCCTGATCCCCTATCACTTCAAGCCACATCCCTTAACGGCACTCACTCAGAAACCAGCCCAGCAAACAGCATTAGCATGACAAGATCATTACATACTGGATGCATCTGGGTACTTTTTTCCAAGGACTTGTTAGTTCTTACACACACATCCCTGACCTTGTGGTTTCAAGTGTACCTCATTTCCCTGCGTCCTACTTTCTCTAAAGGCAATGTTGGCACATGGAGGGTCTTCTTTTTTATTTAAAGTACAAGTAGGGTTAAAAATAGACCAGGGTCCTTGAGAATGCTCTTGTTCTGGTGTTGAAAAAAGCTTCCTTTTTTTCTGAAAGGTGCTTATTTGACCATTTAAAAAGAAAATATGTTTACAGTACTGAACTACATTTACATTTATGCAGTTTGCAGACACTTTTATCCAAAACAACCTAAAATTAAAGCAATTCGTCAGAACCAGACAGTATTCATAGTGTACAATGCCAGGTTCATAGGCATTTAGTAAGGTTATGAAGGCAGTTTGGTTTGAAAAGAAACTTAAATTAAGGTGTTTCCTTTAAGTTTAAAAGGATTTGTGGCAATGTACTCAATATTTTAGAAGCATCATATAAGAAGCATCAGAGGCGCTCCATTTTGGAGTGCTTTGACATTTCCTTTGAAGTAGCGCCATGGGGAAGCCCACTCATAATGATGTAATTCCTTTAAAGTTTTATTTAAGGCAGAGCACTATTCCATTATTGAATTTCTGTAATTTTCTTATATGAAGAAAAGTAGTCAGAAAGAAACTGGTCATGCTAGATTTTTTGTGAAATGATGGATTTCTCAGTTCCTTTTAAGAAGACAATATTCACAGCATTTTTCTTAGCTACACCTAAAAACAAAACATAATGCTAAACACTTTTGATGAGCTGATGGAAAAGGTTGTCCTAAAACACATTCATTTTATTTAAAGAAACACTGGAAACTCAGTTATATTGCTCATATATATTTTTAAAGGGTTAGTTCACCCAAAAATGAAATTTCTGTCTTTCTCATGTCACTCCAAACCCGTAAGACCTTTCTTTGTCTTTGGAACACAAATTAAAATATTTTTGATGAAATCTGAGGGTATCTGATCCACACATAGGCAGCAATGACATAGCACCTTTTGAGGTCCAGAAAGGTACTAAAGACATTGTTAAAACCGATGATGTCAATTTGACTACAGTAGTTCAAAAATAAAACAAAAATAATGACTTTATTCAATAAATTTGTATGTCCCCTGTCATACTGCTAAGCTATTTTCATTGCAGAGCTTCAGTGTTTATGTCTGAACACGGACCAATACGGAGTCGCTGTTCGGACGTAAACATCATCAAAATGTAATCAAAAATATCTTAATTTGTTTTCTGAAGACAAACGTAGGTCTTACGGGTTTGGGATGACATGAGGGGGAGTGCTTAATGACAGAAGTTTCATTTTTGGGTGAACTAACCCTTTAAAGGTGCCATCGGACGTTTTTTTACAAGATGTAATATAAGTCTAAGGTGTCCCCTAAATGTGTCTGTGAAGTTTCAGCTCAAAATACCCCATAGATTTTTTTTAAATACATTTTTTTTAACTGCCTATTTTGGGGCATCATTAAATATGAGCCGATTTATGCTGTGCGGCCCCTTTAAATGCTGAAATGAGTATTGTATACTGTTATAGCGACGGCTCTTGTCTCTGTGAATACAGTAATAAAAGATGGTAACTTTAACCACATTTAACAGTACATTAGCAACATGCTAACGAAACATCTAGAAAGACAGTTTACAAATATCACTAAAAATATCATGATATCATGGATCATGTCAGTTATTATTGCTCCATCTGCCATTTTTCGCTATTGTCCTTGCTTGTTTACCTAGTCTGATGATTCGGCTGTGCACAGATCCAGACGTTAATACTGCCTGCCCTTGTCTAATGCCTTTCATAATGTTGGGAACATGGGCTTGCATATGCAAATATTGGGGAGTACACCCCGACTGTTACCTAACAGTCTGTGTTATGTTGAGATTCGCCTGTTCTTCGGAGGTATTTTAAACAAATGATATTTATATAAGAAGGAGGAAACAATGGAGTTTGAGACTCACTGTATGTCATTTCCATGTACTGAACTCTTGTTATTCAACTATGCCAAGATAAATTCAATTTTTCATTCGAGGGCACCTTTAAGTCTCCATAGCTTAAAATAGAAGATTAAATCCATGTTGAGAATAATTGTAGGGCCTATTTTGGAAATTTGCATAAGGCCTACATATAGGAATGTTAATTGAATTGTATTAATACAGTAATCTTACCATTAAATATTAAGAAAACATTCTAGAGTATATTAACTGATTTTGACACATTAAACTATGTAACTTACACAGGAAGAGTTTGCTTTCATTACTTGCTTTACTTTCTTTACTTCGCTCATTACCTATGTAACTTAACTTCAGCTTTCCCATTAAGTTGGCTTTTTAAAATAAGGTGAAATGTTTGGTTTTCAAAAATTTTAAAGACCCCCTGTGGTGAAAATCAAGTTTTTCATGTTGTTTATATATCACTGATTCTTGAGAAGTGGGACAAAACAGGATGCAATATTGAAAAAAATAAACCTTATACTCAGGCAAATTAAACTACATTTATGTACCTTAAATGTAATAAGCTACTGAGCAATGCTTTGATACAACCTCCCAACTTTACTCTTTTTAATCAAAATGTGCTTTTTACCTTGCCATCACTTATATTGTGTCAACACCGTCAGACAACAAAAACACAAATTAATTTTCACTCACATTATGCAAGACCTATAAAAAGTATAGTAAACACTAATTTTTACCAAGGCTGACAGAGGCCACAAAAAAATACTTTCAATATGTGTATATATATTTATTATAAAGATTTTCATTTGTGTTTCTTTAAATTGGACTGTGAAATATAACTTTAACTTTATCTTTAACAAAAATCAAGATGATTTTAACATTTCAAAACCCATTCTCATGTTAGCAGACAGATTACATTTTTACCTATGACCAACAATTCCTAAACAAATATAAAATATCATAATGATATATCAAAATATTCATCTGACGGAGTTGACACATCTGACGGTGTTGACGAAAACCTGAATTTGTAGTCATGTTAACTATCAAATACTTGAATCAATCAATTACTCTATTAAAACAAACACAACAAACAGTGAGTATGTTAACAAAACAAAAATAATGACTTTATTCAACAATATCTGTAGAACCTGGAAGCGCTGAACATATAAACAGCATAGAAGAATGACACAGAAGCGAGGATACTGTTGAATAAAATCGTTATTTTTGTTTAGTTTTTGGGCACAAAAAGTATTCTCGTCTCTTCATAATATTGAGGTTGAACCACAGCACTTAAGTTGAACCACTTGAGTTTTAACGATGTCGTTAGTACCTTTCTGGACCTTGAAAGTGGTGATTATATTGCTGTCTATGGACAAGTCATAAACCTCTTGGATTTCATCAAAAATATCTTAATTTGTGGTCTGAAGGTCTTATGTGGAACGACATGAGGGCAAGTAAAGGATTAAAAGATTAGTTCACTTTAAAATGACAATTAGCCCAAGCTTTACTCACCCTCAAGCCATCCTAGGTGTTTATGACTTTCTGCTTTCTGACGAATACAACTGGAGAAATATTAATAATCACCCTGATGCTCCTAAGCTTTATAATGGGAGTGCACAGAAACCACCTGTTTGAAACTCAAAAAAGTGCATCCATCCATCATAAACATACTCCACACAGATCTGGGGGATTAATAAAGTCCTTCTGAAGCGAATCGATGTGTTAAAAAAATATCCATATTTAACTAAGGAAGAAGCATTTTTAACTGTTAGAGTTTTACACTTTCTTCCTAAGATGAATATGGAAGGCGGTCTGGCGGAAGCTAGATATTTTACTTCATAATGTGTTGAATATGAATATTTTTCGCTTCAAGTCAGAAGGACTTTATTAACCCCCCGGAGCTGTGTGGAGTACATTTATGATGGATGGATGCACTTTTTTGAGTTTTAAACAGGTGGTTTCTGTGCACTGCCATTATAAAGCTTATCGGAGCAGCAGGGTAATAATTAAATTAAGCCTAACTCTGCTAGAAGTGATGACTAATCCACAAAAGCAATATACGCTGTCAGGTCATATAGTTAGTATTAGTACAATATTAGAAAAACTATACACTATTTTATATTTAATATAATTAAAAATGACCACAAATTGAAAACCACAAAAATATGATGACTTCATGTTGAATGTCAACTCCGTCATTGGCCTGTCACCACCGTCAGACAGAAAATCTGACGGTATTGACACTGACGGTGTTGACATATTGGCATTTCTTTCACAAAACAAATGGAGTTCATGTAGTAGCCATTTTGTTTTCTCTGTTGATGCTATATGCTAATAGAACCTGCTTCAGGAGAAAAAAATAATCTAAAAATTTTGAATAATTTCCTCATGAATTGGAAGAGGGTGTTGACATACACTGTAAAAAAAATCCCGTTGTTTCTACGGAAAAATACCGGCAGCTGTGGTTACCAGAACAATACTGTAAAAATGACATCAAACCGTAAACATACTTACGGAGTTACATGTGAATTTTACATTTTAAATCTGTTAAATTTACGGTAAAATAACGTATTTCATTAACTGATATAATGTTAATTTACTAACCTAATGAAGTACTAATATCTGTTTTGTACCTTTATAATACACTGACAGTCACCAAACACAGTGGTGATGAGAGTCACATGATGAATCAAAGTTCATCCCAAGCAGCTTTTCCACAAGCTGAGGAGGACAATACTAATATATAGAAGGAGCACACAGTGTCATTCACACACACACTAAACACCATCATGGTAACATGCATGAAATTTTAAAAATGCAATAAACATTAATTTAACAACATTAGATGTAACATAAAACCCTAATGTACAAAATTGATTAGAAAAAAATGAGAAAAACTAAGAAGAAACAGAGTTATTTCAACGAAAATATATCAAATGTGAAGTGTCACGCAGGGAATTGTGGGAATGTCAATATACGGTTTTTCACTGTAAATTTTACAATGAATTGTTATTTTTCACTTCCAAAAACTGTGAATTTAACGGTATTTTACCGTAAAATTACATTAAATGTACCGTTAGATCTATTACAGTTATTCACCGTATATAGTACGGAAACTTTCTGTAAACCAATCAACAGTTTTTCACCGCAGCATTTTTACAGTCTTTTACTGTTAAAATCACGGTCATTTTTTACAGTGTATCATGGTTGTGACACAGGGAATATTAACATTAAGATTTAAAATATTCTAAAATTATAAAACGTACTAGAGCCTGTCTGACATTGATGTACTCTGCAGAGGTGGAATGTGGCAAGGGGGTCCCTCAGAGTGACAGCTGCCCCTGATATTCCCTGATATTATTACATTTTAATAAATGTCTGACGGTGTTGACAAAAAGTGGGGACACAACTTGGAAATCTTATAAAACATGCATGTGTCATTGAAAAACAATATTGCTCTGACATGAGATATTATCAAGTATTGCTTTTTATAAAACAAGCTTTTTCATCATTAAAAAAAACATTTTTATCCATTTTATTGCATACAAATTTTTGAACCCTTCTCTGTGGACACACTGTTTTAGATGTAGTGAGAAGACAATAAGTTTTATACATTTGATATAATAATGATAAAATTAAATTGAAGGGGATAATTGTGATAAATACTTTCTATTATTAATCCCTCATAACATTTAAAATAGAAAATATTTTTATTTTTAAACCTAATAGCAGTTACAATTGCTGGACAGGTTTTGTCCCATCTCTCAAGAATCAGTGATATCTATGTTGTGTTTTTAATATGCTTTAAGACAAACCATGTGCAAATTCATAAGTCAGCACCATTGCTGAGTATTTTATGTTTAAAACTGCAGTAACGTTAAACCAAAAACCCGCGGTTTGAAATCGGTGGTTGTGACGTCACATACTACCGGTGTAACCAATCACAACAACGTGCCAGCGGGCTTCAGCATATCATTAACTATGACCGCTCTGAAGCAGGAAAGTCTCCAGAGAAGCCAGGTTATCCAGGTAAATTTTCTGTTAATATGAAAAATTGCGTATATTTATCAATATAGCGAGTCTATTACGATGTTATGATAAACTATAAGCCTTTCTCCACTGACGTTCTGAGTTGTTCAAAGCGTACTAATTGTTAGAAGGCAGCTGTCTGACTCTCAGATGAAGAACAAAGAACAGGAACGGGGTGTGTAACATTAGCAACACATTATTAGCTGTTTGATAACGTAGTCAAGCAAAAGGCTATCTATATTAATGAATGACAGAACCGTCGCAACGGCTGTGCCAAGTGAGCGCATAGGGGCTTGCGCCAAAGTGACAGTTGACTTGAAGTAGGCTAAAGCCAATAAAGTTCATGTTTTTGTCCTTTGAAATATTTTAATACTATTAAAAATAGCTAAAACAATATTGCTCTGAGCGTGTGCGTGTGACCGTGATTTGTGTGCATATGTCAGTCAGTGTGTCCTCGCACGCCAAGTTCTGAGAGAGCTATTCAGTCCATTATAAATTTTAGCCTACCTGATAAGGTCACGCTTTTTCAAGGATGTGCATTTGTTTTGTGTGCGGAGAAGGCACGGGCGCCTGCAGGATTTCATCTGAAAGTTTTTTTTTTTTAAATCTGAAATATCCATTTCAAGAGGAAAACGGCTGAGCGAGTGGAGGCGGGGCTAATTTGCATATTCATGATCCGATGAATTCATGATATTAAATGAGACAAGGGTGTACAAGCTATTCTAAGGCATTAATATTTTTTTCACGAATTTTTTTTTTTTTTTAAATGTCATTTTGGTGATCAATGATGAGTTTTAAGGGGAAAAATAATGTACTACAACGGGACTGGGGAGGGGGAAGTAAATTGAACTTGTTAGAAATTACAGAATATAGGCGTGATAGACATAGAATGTTTAAAAGCACTCCAGGGGGTGGATTAAGACACGTATCACTTATAAAACTTTATATATAAAAGTAAAACATAATGCAGTCAACCCTGTTGATGAGGTTTAGTGGTTTTACAGTGGTTCAAGCATCAATCTCCTTTAAAAACCAGTGCAAATGTGGACAGCTCATCTCATCTCAAAAGTAATTTCAACTTTCAAAGTTTGCTGATATTGAGGTGTTAGTCGCACTCCTTTGATTTCACAACTCCTACACTTTTCACGTGTAACACGATTGCATTCGCGAATAAATTCACAGGGAATTTAGAAATATGTCAGCGGCAGCACCACAGAAATGTTTGCTTTTTTCACAGAATTTCCTTTCCTTCATCAGGGCTTTGGATCTCAGTTAAAAGAGTTTGCTTTATTATTTGGTTCAAAATGCAAGAACATACTTAGATCTCTGTGACAGCCCTCACTCCTGTACCCCTTGGGACTGATAGAGCAAGAAAAGATAAGAGAAATAGAGAGACAGAGATGACATAAAGGCAGATACACACCTGTTTATTTGCTCAGTTTCATCAAAGAAAGAAAATGGGAACTGTGAGAGATGTTGACTAACTTGAAATTCGCTCAATTTTATTTTTGATTTTTTGACAGACCGTCAGACAGGATTCACGGTTAATTTAAAAGGGCATTTGAGCACAACAACCGGCGCTAGGGTATTTTACAAAAGGAATGCCTAATGAAATTTCAGGAGGAACATTTCTCTTCATCATTAACCAAATTTCTGCTTCGTCACATCCTTATTATGTAAATATAAATACATATGTGAACTTGTGAAGTGATGGTAAAATATTCCAAAATCTGTTATATCAACAGATTCTGGTCATAGAATGAGATGGAAAAATTATTTGCATCCTTCTACAGCATATCTTTTGTTTGTTTGTTTTTTTCACTTATGACATGTCTTATCATAAGGATAATATATATATATATATATATATATATATATATATATATATATATATATATATATATATATATATATATATATATAATTTATTTATATATCTGCTTGCCTTCTACTAGCAAAATTGCATATATGCTGCCAAATTTCTTAATACTTGTAACCATTTTAATGTTTTTATTTAACTTTTTTTGTTTATTACTTTCTCTTTTTTATGTTTAGCCTATAGCCTACTAATTGTACCCCTGTCTTTAAAACTGATAAACAAAATGTCATTTTTCATGGTTTGAATCATACAGTGTAAAAAAAGATGGATAATGCACCTTTACTCTCTTCCATTTTAGATGGACATCTTGCGCTGATTCGTAACCCGAGTCTCCGCAGTAGTGAGCGAAGTGGAGCCGCGGTATCAAGGTCCCACAAGCAGATCGGTACAGTTTACTGCAGAACAACCCATTATGTCGGTGTGAAACAAACAGTTATGGAAAATGTAGAAATTAAAGTTATAGCTCAGTTCGCTCAGAGAAGCTGTCAATCTCACCTGTCAATCATGACATCACACTCCCATTTTAATAGCATCAAATAACTAACTAAAACCTAAAAAACTAAAACTAACTCATTTAAAAAATGAACACTTGAACTTACATCAGCATGATAAAAACTACATAAAATGACAGAAACCATCTTTGAAAAAAAAAAAAAAATTGAAGTGTAATTAAAATTAAAATTGTTTAGTTTGTCTCACGTCCTATTATATCACATGGGACCAACCACCTGGGGCTTCACTTTTCAGGACTTGTGCGGCTCACTTGTGGTCACAGTTTGGATTAAAAGCCCTAATGGAATATTTGACATGACAAATTCTCCAGAGCTCACATTATTGAACAGGTATGTGCTGCTTTATTACATTCTAATATTTTGCATTCACTATTTGCATGCTTTGTGGACTTTTGCAGTGCATGTATTGTCAAACGGATGAAGGTGTTTTCTTTATTTGCTGGTGTTTTCTTCAATTGCAGCACGTTGAGCTCTCTCGGCCACTGTAAATTGGCACTTTTGTTCACGTGCATGGAGCTGCTGAAGTTACAGTAAAACATGACTTGGTGGTGCTCAAGCACAAAACGGGCTTGCCTAGCACACAGTGATACCAAGATGACAAAGAGGAAGTAAGTAGACGAGGAAGATGACTTTTTTTATGATGTAAAAAGTAATAATGACAAAATTATGAGATGCTACGTCAAGTCATAATTAATACATAAAATAAATAGGCTGATTATTTCATAAAAATTATATGATACTAATTCAAAATGATGAAAACAAGTTTATTTTTTGTGATTTTTCATTATGAATGTCATACCTAGACAACACTGCAAACAATATATTGACATGAGTCTGTAGTGTGTGCAGTTTTATGACGTGGCAGTACTGTATGTCTCATGCTGACACGCAGCAGAAATTACTCAACACATAAGCGAGGAACAAACTGTAGCCTGCAAGTTGTCTGATGCATCAGTTTGTCTGTTTGTATAGCAGTGTATGTCGTTCCATCAGCCCCTAAACTCTTTTTCTCTTATTCTCTCATCTCTCATTCCCTCCTCCTCACATACAAACATCCCAGACTCCTCCATCTTAAGTTGTCTTCCATTTTTTAATCGATTGCTCTATCACAGAACAGCTGTTGTGTGGTGTGATCCATGAGCTGCTCTACACATTAGTTATGCCACACACAGACAGTATCTGGGTGTCCCTGAGAGCAAGACAGCCCAATCCATCCTTGCCGACTCAAATTCTCTCACTTGACATATTCAGCAGAGCACATCACCGTGAGCTGAGCCTGGAATCGCAGATAAACTTTCCTCTGTTTGGATGCATTGTCTGTATTCCTGTAACGTCAGGTTGTTCTGCTGTGTCAATGCTGTGTATGAATTAGTTGCTCTGTCTGTTTTGACTTGGAAGTCACTGCGAAGGCACACATATTGAAGCTCGGTTGTGTATTTCAGATCCTCTGCAAGCTACGTGGATTTAAAAAAAAGAAATACTGATTAATTTTTGATTGAACAATGTGACATCAGTATTGCTAGTGTTGGCTTCTGTCTCAGAGTTGGCAGAAGTCGATATGTGTTTCCTACTCATTTGTGAGTCAGTTTTGTGTGCAGATTTTCTTAGAGTGTTTTCTTTGCATTTTACACTTAATACCACTGCTTGTGGTAAACATGGGCATTTGAGTTGGCTGCCTTTTGAATCATGAGTTCTTAAATATGGAGATTTTCTTTTCAACTGACTCCTCTGTGCTTTTGAAGAAGTGCAAGCGTCCGTCTTAACACTCGCTCCCGGGGTATAAGGTCTGGGGTTTTTCTGTATTCTCCTGATGCCTAAATCCTTTCTTGGGGGATCTTACTGCATTTTTGCTGCCCTACTTTGCAAAGCTCTACTAAATGTGTAATGATGCCCTCGTGTCCTGCAAGATTTCAGTTTAATTCGGGAAATCTTGAATTCATTTTGTACTGCGTTGGGAGGAGGGAAAGGGAAAGAGAAAGGAAAGAGTATATAAGTAAGTATTTGTGTGTGTGGTGAGCAGTGTGAGCTTTCACCAAGTCAGTGATAAGCACATGTTTAGCTGCAGGACTGTGAGGGGGCAGAGCAGCACTGGTGCAATCCTGATAGCAGAGACACACTCTGCAGCAGTTTCTCAAGTGTTTATTTTATGTGTTTGGGAGGTAAAGAGAAAGAGTGTCCGTTTAATGAATTGTCATTTACCTGCTTACCGCAGTTGAAAATAATCTTCAAACTTGATGTACAACTTTAGCAGAAAATGTGAGTTGTGTTATCAGTGCGAAGCTCGCTGCCATGCTGGACTGCTGTGGTTGGTTTTCAAGGTGTTGCCAGGTGGTTGCTTACTGTTAAAGATTGTTTAAAAATTGTTTATTCTACAATTTCTTCTCTTTCATGCCAATCTTTTACACTGATAACATACTAAACACAGTCAAGGACTATAGAATAACACAAGATCCGTCACTCGTTTTGTTTTGAATGGGAGAAAGTGCAATGCGCAATATGGCAGAATAAGTCCCGCCTTCTAAATAAGAGCCAATCGCTGACAAGTAAAGTCATCGCGTCAGTGCAGCGGCCGTTAGAAGCTCTGGTTCCTATAGAAACAGTCAGATGCGCGCCTCCGAAATGAGGCACAAGAGACGTGCATTTAGGACTGCGCATTAGCTTGATCCAGCCTGAAAAATACAGATTTTTTTGTCATAATTTGAGCGTTTAGAAGCAATATTTATTAGACAGTTGTTGTCAGATTTCATTGGTGATTTTAAATATAAAACTTAATCGAAAGCTTGGCAAACAGCTTTGGAGAATTTGATGTTTCTCCATTCAAAGAAATAGGAGCTGCACTTGAATGCTGAGAGGCGTTTCAAAGATGGCCGCCGAGTGAAATGACTTGTCTTAAAGGGACTTTGACACAGTGCACTACTTACGGGTTATACATCAGAATGCCGGCTGCATCAGCATCACAAGTATGCGTCGTGGTGCTCACGCGTACAGTGTCGGCCAAAAATTACTTGCCGTTCTGATGTAGAACCCGTAGAATTGCACTGTTTCCTACATCAGCTGTGCAGAAGACTGACGTGGAAGAGAATAAATTGTTTAATAAAGTTTGTTTTTTTGCACACAAAAAATATTCTCGCCGTTTCATTACATTAAGATGTCCTGTAGTCACATGGACTATTTTAACAATGTCTTTATCTTTGAGCCGTGAAAGTGGTAATTGTGTTACAGTCTATCGGAGGCCAGATAGCTCACGTATTTCATCAAAAATATCTTAATTTGTGTTCCGAAGATGAACAAAGGTCTTATGGGTTTGGAGCGACATGACGGTGAGTAATTAAGAATTTTTATTTTTGGGTGAACTAACCCTTTAAAGCCATTTATCATTAGACCTGATATATACTGTATATATATATAGCCTGTAAAAGTAGAAATGTGTTAATATATCAGTAAAAAATATGAATTAAACCAATTTATCTGTCTATCTCTACTCGAGTCCCTCATTGTGAAGGTGAATTTTTAAGGTCATTTTTATAGGAATCCTTGTTATCAGAAATTTTGTATGAGGACAGATTCTGCAATTGGTCACACAGATTGGCCTCATAGACTAGAAGAAAGCTGCTTGATTCATTCATTGCTTCATTCACCACTGCACTATTGTCTTGTCACTAAGACAATTGTCACTATTGTCTTAAACCAGACTCTAATTTACACTGCTCTTGGTAGATTGTGTTGGTCATTATGGAAATGATCTGGCTGCGTCTGTGTTCTTTAATTTGCACGTCGTCAGTAGATCACACGCAGAACTTTCCACTCCCTTCAGTGCTTTTTTGGGATTACGCTCTCACATTAATTTGCCCTGTTTAATAAATCTGGCCCTTGATGTGATACGTACACTCTCAAAAGTTAAGTTGGCTGAGTTGAGCACATATTCCCATCCAGCCTGACTTCCCATTCACCATGCGGACCAAGTTCCCCTTAATATGAAAGACATTCGTTTTTGAAGTGCAGATGTGAGCCTGTAAGGATCATACCCAGTCATGTTTGGCGTTCTGTTTGTACACATTCTACATTCCTGCAGGGAAACTGTCCTGCGCTGCAGAAGGGCTGTAGAGAATGAAATACTGATGTTCTAGTCACACACATACAACCATATATTTTTACACGCTTACTTGTCAAAGTTTTGCCGGTCCCAAATTCATCATCCCTCTGCCTTGAGTGAATTCTTATCTCGGGAGACTTGGGTGACTCTCTTGGCACATTTTTTCCACAGCTCCATGTTTCACAGTGACGGTTTGACAGCCGATTTCAAAGCCTGTAAATCCCCCAGAATGCCGCTTGCTTGGTACTTTGAGTGGGCATGAAGCATCTGCACGCCGACAAACAGCCAAACAGACACTACAGCCTAGGGATGGATGAGGCTAGAGAGGCTCTGTTGGTGCTGGAGGGGATGAAGGGGTGATGGGGGCAACGCATCACTCCCCCAACTCTTCCTGACAGCTCACTTGCCGTAGGGACATGGAGTAAGGTTGGAGGGTGCCCCACTTTAACACCCCCACAGAGCCCTAACCCTGAGTGTATGGATGTAAATGCACACACACACACACACACACACACACACTCAGGGGAACACTCCCACTCATCTCCACATCACAAAAACAGTGAGAAGAAAGAACAAAATGAAAGAGGGAGAGAGAAAAAGGTTGGAAAGATTCTAAACATTTTCTGTCTGTCAGAAAGTCTGTGTGAAGGTTTGCTGTTCTGATGCCAGAACAGTTACTGTTAAAGCAATAGTTCACCCGAAAATGACAATATGTCATTATTTACTTGTCCTCATGTCGTTCATCCAAACCGGTATGATATTTTTCTTCCATGGAACCCAGAAGTTGAATTTCTAAAGAATATCCAGGTCACTCTTTTCAATATTACAGTAAAGTGGGACAGGGGCTGCCAGGCACCATAAAAATGGTCCATATGACGAGTGTGCTATATGAGACTAACAGACTCAACTTTACATTATTAATTGAAAATTGCATGACATCTATCCTAGCACTCCTCGACAAGTTCATTAAGGTATGGTCACTTTATAAAAAATTTGATAAAGCAGGCACAGAAGTCACGTTCAAACCAAGCAGATTTCTGTTGGTAAACACAGCGAATTCGTATGTGACTAACTTGAACTCGTTGCGAAATCTGCATGGGGAAATCTTTCGCCCACATGCGTAATTCACAATTGCGTTGATTCCTTTTGAAAAGATACGATTTCACCGACACAAATTTGTCAAAACAATGTGACCACACACCTTTAGAGAAGTACCAGTGCCCTTTTTGTGAGTAGTTTTTCTTCTTGATTGATTAATTGATTCATGGATCAGATTGATTCAGTTGTCAAGTTCAACTCACAGACACAAATATCTGGTTGCAACTTGTAAAAGTTAACATCCTACTGAAAGGAACAAAGCCACAAAGACAAAGTATGACTTCAGAAGACTTGCACTAGTCATGCAAACTCTTTTTATGACACTTTAATGTGCCATTAGATTCATTGTAAATACATGAGAAAGAGGGACCAGTACTCAAGATCTCTCTAAAGAAAAAAAGAAAGAAAGTCAAACAGATTTATAATGAAATGAGGGTGAGTAAACCATGACAGAATGTTCATTTTGGTATGATTAAAGGCAATCTTATTAGTGAACTGAAAAAGCATAATGGGCCAGATTATCACGCAAAATGGCCAAGTGGTTGTGTAGCTCGGGCATAACTAGACACTGCTTGTGTGTGTCTGCACACAAAAGAGAGAAAGCATTGTGCATTTTACTAAGAATGACTGTATTAATAATGTGACCTCAGGGGTCTTCTTCTTTCCAGAGTGTGCTGGTCAGTTTTAAGGTCAGTGGTTCCTCAAAGGGCTTCAGAGTATAAATAAATAAACTGCTTTTTTGAGGAAAGATTGTTTTTATCTTAACCCTGGGACCTGGACGGAGGGTTTTCTGTGTGTGTGCTGAGTGTGGCAATGACAGTGACCTGAGGGCTTCACCCATCCGTCAGTCAGTTCCATGTGAGTCACAGCCTTTTTAATGATGAGGGAAGAGGGCCTTAAGAGTCGTGGAAATGTCGCGTTTTAATGGCTGAACTCTTTTTGGTTGATTTGGCCCTGGGTTCTCTGGGCATGAGCATAATGATGTGAAATCCATTTAAGAGCTGGGAAAGACGTGGCGCTCAAGAGGAAGTTCTGAGTGCCACACCACACAAACATACGCACACACATAACTAGACTTTAACACTCCTAGAGCCAGTTTCAGCCAAATAAAGGCTTAGCATGAGCCCACAGCTATATGCTTATATGAACACATTGACCTGTATAGGCTACTTGATATTCAGATTTTAGTAACAGTCATTACCATGGCAATCCTTGTTAATTAGTTCATACAGACTTCATACTGTATTCTCTGATGTCTATGAGTAATGTGCCCATCCATGCAGAATTTAACCCATTTATTCATGCTTGCTAAGCAGTATCGTAGTCAGTTACACTTTCTATGTACGTCCAATGGGGAAATGTGAGTGGAAGAAATGGAAAACACCAGTGCAAAGTAAGCCAAAAAGTAACCGAAAAACGTAATTATTAACCAAAACACAAAAGAAAATGCTGTTACAGCTATGCTGCAAGTTGAGCTCGGCAGAATTTGTGGTATGATGTTGACTACCACAAAAACTGATTTTTTATTTTCTTTAAAAATAAATAAATAAATAAAGCTAAATTCAAGGTTACAGCCCTTAAATGTGAAGCATGTTAATTTTTCAGTTAAAACTGCGTATTATTTGATCTGTGAAGTTGTTCTTGTCATTTTTACCATGACTATAGGTTTTTAGGGGTTATGTTTTTAAGACAACGAAAGAATAAAATTTAGGGATGTCCAGATCCGATCACGTGATCGGAAATCGGGCCTGATCACGTGGTTTCAGACTCGATCGGAATCGGGCGTTACCTCCCGATCAGGACTCGGATATATATGTATTAGGGGTGCAACGGTTCTCGGTAAAAAATCGAACCTTACGGTTCGGTACGCACTTGCACCGTGGTCCATCTCGAATGACGACACATCTATTGGTTAATATGGTTTGTTTAATATAGCAACGTGGAAAACAGACAGACAGAGTTCAGATAATGTATGTTTCAGTCGATGGATGCACAAAACGTTACAACAACGATAATCAGAAAGCGTGGACAAAACAGTCACTCTTTGTAAACTGTTAACTGCGAGTGCCGTCTGCTGTAATGTCCAGTCATTTACGCCGTCATCACCCGGGTGTTGATAGCGCGAGCACAGGTGAGACCTGAACAGCACACGTTTCTATCTGTGTTTAAACTAATTAATTTAAGCCTTGCTGATTTAAACCTTCAAGAACAAGACCTGAAAGAGAACTAGCACGCGCTGTGAGAAGATTTGTGTGCGCTCATCCGAAGCGCGCACATGCTTATTTCAGTCAGCGCGCAAATACTGAGTTCTCTTTCAAGTCTTGCGCTTCAGCGGACAAATTCATACAAAATTATGTCAACATGCCCGTCTTAGCGAGTATCCTAGCAAACATAGTCAGTTATGTCTTAAGTGAACGTATATTAGTCGAGAAAGACAGCGCATGTGTAAGAGTATATGTAGCTACTGGATCGTGCAAGTCTTATAGGGAAAAAACCTATTCCTGCTGCCTGTTTTTAATGTTAAATCAAACAACAAATAACAAAGAAATCACTCACTGCTCTTGACTGAATAGTTTTTCTAAATGATTAATCTTTATTTATTTGATACAGTAAAGATAATATGCAGTGATATTTTATATTTGATTACTATTTGATTACTGTTATATACCTGAAAAACCTGAAAAGCACTGTTCCTGGATCTGTTTTTTCACTCTTCTTTATTCTTTTTTTATGTAGGCTACTATAGAAGTATCGGATCGGGGCTCGGTATCGGCAGATACTCAAAATCAAATGACTTGGACTCGAGGGCAAAAAAACGTGATCGGGACATCCCTAGTAAAATTGTCAGCCTGGTCTCATTGTTAATAAGTAGGTATTAATGCGTAACTTTCAAAGGCATAAAATGTACATTTTTGGATGTTTAGAAAGGTGCTGAATCTTTAATGTTATAAAGATATGTATAATTTCCCTTTTATCGTTTTGTAGATAAATGTGATCCCTAAAACCCATCCCCAAACTAAACATACCCATTTTATACAGAATGTTAAAAGAATAAAACATAATGGACAGAAATGTGTAGGGAAATGACAATTTTAGTAAAAATATAACATTAAATCGATATTTTGAGCCACTAATCCGTAAACCTACCCAAAACCATTTCTTAAAACTACGTACTGTTATAAATAAAAGAATGACAGACAGACTTATTAATAACTTATTAATCCATGAAAATATGGCTTGACATTTCAAAAGTCAATCCACTGAAGCACGGCATGTCACAATCTGTGACGAAGCAGGTGAGAACCAATGAGCGTTCGATATCAGTCCCGTAAACCATGTCATAAAGTTTCTTGAGGGCACAACTTTCAAATTTGAATCATAATGAGTGCCGGCTTTGACTGTGACGGTCGTTGCTGAGAATTAATGAGCAATATCACACTCGTAGCCGTGCGATATGGCTGTATATCAGCACGCTGTGATTCGTCCGTAGGCACGAGGCCGCAGGTAATCACAGCGTGCTGATATACAGCCATATCGCACGGCTACGAGTGTGATATTGCGTTTATACAACAGTTCGACGGCACGAGTGTGTAAATAAATAAGAACAACAATGGAGTGTCTTTAAAACCCTCTTTTGTGCAGCACTACTTCCTTCCGCCACGGATTAAAATCTCAATTTGACAGTTGGACCAAGCCTCCGTTACTAATTCTAAAACGTCACTTCAGAACTAGTAACGAAGGAACGTTTCAAAACTCAAGTTGTCAGTTGAACCAAGCCTCTGTAGCTAACTCTAAAATGTCACTTTAGAACTAGTAACGAAGGAACGTTGAGTCGCTTCATTGAAACACATTGAATTTTCTACAGTATTAGAGAGCGAGAGAGCGAGAGAGAGAGAGTAGGCTATTACCTGTGTCTGGTATATTGCATTACATTCATTCATCAAGTCGATGTCCATAATATTACATCCTTTATACAAGTCCGTTTGAATGTCCGCTGAGGTAAGCGATCTTTGTATTTGTCTTTTTTTCAGCTTTGGGAATTTTCCATCCAACACCACAGCGCTAAAACAACTTCCTTTTGCAAAAGTTCCTTTCAATTTAAAAGTCTCACTGACTAATTCTCCTGTAAAGTGTTGCCGCCATCTAATGGCGTATTAATGTAATTTTCACTCAATCCATATTACTTAATGGACAAATTTATATAAAATAATATTTATTGAACAACATATAAGCACATTTGTACAGTTCAGTCAAACATAAAGCACTAGTTATTAAAAGGTTAGGTTTTACAAATATTTAACAAATGAAAAGGATTTTAAAGAGCTTGTGACAAAACCTCCTAACTCCATTGGATCCTCAAACTGTCAATCAAGCCTCATTAATCCGCCTCACCTCGTGAATGAAGTGCGCACGCAGTTTGGACATCTCTGTGCAATGCAAAGGTAAATAAAGATCTGATGTTTGAAAAAAAAAAATGTAAAGCGTTTTCTTTACTCAAAAAAACATATGTTTATAAAGTTTAATGTTTTACGTATTTGAAGCGGAGAAGAGTCTGATATGTCCCGTCTAGTTGTAGCCAATATGCTATATAAGGATGTAACGTAACGTTTATTATTATTAAATTTAATATAGCACAATTCGACTTGCTCTGTAACAAATAATAGATTAATAAGACCAAAGATTGCCCGTTCTATGTACTCAAATTGAATTATGTCTCGTGTTTAACCACTATAAGAGCCAGCGGCAAATCCCAGAGGCACTGGCCGAGATGAAGCTGTTCTCGGCGGTTACAGAAGCACTGAACGGCCGCTGACACACCCGAGATCGCATCTCCGAAAACGTCAAAACAAATTGTAAAATAGGCGCTGTCATTAAATATGAGTCAAATATATCAGGTCTAAACAACTACATTCTCGCCTAAAAAACTATTAAAACTACAGTTCGTGGTACAAGAAGTAGTATTTGTAAAAATTACGGTTGATTTGATCGGCCGCCATGACGGTCACTTCAAGCGGAGTGATACAAACGGTGAAAAGGCAGTAGGAGTGCTGTTATCACTGAAATATCGCATGGCTATCAGCCAATCAGATTTGAGAACCAGACAGAACTGTTGTATAAAGATAAATATCAGATAAAGGGCTAAATCTGGATCTATTCCTTACAAACATGTATATTCTAAAGATTTGGAGTACAGCGAACAAATAAAATTGATGTGATTTGTGAAGTTATGTTGTGCTCTGGTGTATCATATTGTTATATTGTCAGTCGCTGCATAGGAGAAGCTTCCTTTGCATTGGAATCTCATTTAATTGGGTATATACCTTATGAAGTTCACGCAGAGCATTTACGGTTGAATGGAATGCAGCTACAGTGTGTTGTCTTGTGACTATACTGTTGAAAAAAGTACTTTAACATTTATTATACCATTTCATTTTGATTTTAAGTGCCTCGCTGTAACCCAGATTTTTGCTTGTTTTAAGAGAAAAGTTCATTTTTGTGGTAATCAGCATTGTCAAAAATGCTATTGGTTGATCTTAAAGGTATAGTTCACCCAAAAATTACTCACCTTTTTTTTCTTTTTTTTTTTTTTGGGGTTACATTTCATTTTAAGGTGTCTTTGTTACAGTGTAATTATACATTTAAGTAATATTAATCAACTACAAGTACTTATATGGTTAGGGTTAGGATCAAGGTTTGGTTTAAGGTTAGTTGCATCTGTAACGGATGGGACGGGACAACAGAGTTGGAGATCCACGTGCAGGCTTTATTAATATGAGCATAGTCGTACAGGCAGAGGTCAAACACCAGCAAACAGATACAAGAGGGCAAGGCAAAAGAGTAATCCAAAACACAGGCAGAGGTCAAGACAGGCAGCAAACGATCATCATATAAAGGAATCAGTCCAGGGTCAAAAACACAGGCTAGGCAGAACAAGGAAGAGATGGAAATCCACGGAAAACAAGGCAGAAACAATACTCAGCCATGTGTGTGTGTTAGATTGCAGCTTATAAAGTGTCACTGATGGGAAACAGGTGTGAGTGCATGATTGGTTCCTAGGTGGGGATTGTGGGAAGTCCATATAACCAAGTAGATTAACACAGACCCAGGGCACACGTAACATTATGCTTAATTTATAGGTATTACTATAGTAACTACATGTAACGTGTAACAAGAACATAAAATAAAGTTACCGTTCTTTCTTCTACTGACCACAAAAGAAGATATTTTGAAGAATGTTAATGGTAATGAAACAGTTGATGGGCTTGTCTGACTTGTCTTCCATAGTATGGTAAAAATTCTATGGAAGTTAGTAGGGCCCATCTACTGTCTGGTTACCAACAGAAGAAAGAAATTCATACATTTCATACATTCATACAGTTTTGGTTAGAAAATGTATCACTTACAACAATATTAAAAGGAGTAGGTCATTAACATACTGTAACACGTTTTTATACACACACACACACACATATGTATATATGTATATATATATATATATATATATATATATATATATATATATATATATATATATATATATGAGTTAACTATATACAAACAACCAAGAGAATGTCATGTCACAGTTTACAGATTTGATATGAAATTTGCTTTGGTAAACAAACTGTCATCTGGTGACAGTTTCATGCCTTGGGGACCAAGTTTGTAAGACAAATAAATTGGCAAAATAAATGGAAAAAAGTCCTTTCAGGGGCTCTACAGTGCAGCCATTTAAATCGCATTTGCAACTGAAAATTACTGCGTGCGACTGAAAAAATTTTAGTAGCGCCAGTGTAACTGACCCGATCAGGCCCGGTTCTACGGGGGTGCTAGTGAGTGCACCCTCAGTTGAAACTAATTATAGCATATTGGTCAAACAGAATTTGCAAACGTGTCAGAGCCAATCACAGAAGTATCTGTTGATTTCTTGAACGCAATGGCCAATCAGAGGTGTTTAAGTTGAAATCCACTCACCGCTCTGGAGTTTGTTCATTGCTGAGTTATGCAATCTCACAAATCCTCTCATTATAACAAACAAACACTTACATTTTAGGAACAGTATTGTGACATTTTGCTCTATTTCGTCAATGGAAATGGTTCCAAACAAAATCATAGCTGAACCTGAGGAAATACAGCGGTGTTTAGTTTATGAATCAATATGCATTTTCAAACGAATCTAGTGAGTCAATAATTCAGTGAACTGAAGACAGTCGCTTGCTTTGTTCCTGAATGAATCAGCCATTTGAACGAATCGATTAAATGGACCATTCAGTACAAAGACAGTTATTTCAGTTATTCAAATCATTTAATATTTTTATATTCAAAACTTTCTATTTAAAAAATTAATCTCATAACGCTGTTATCGTGAATTTAAAGGCATTCATGCCACTTCTGAGCCTCATTAAACTGTCTGTAAAAATATCTAAATGCCACTTTTTGTACCTCCACGTGCAGTGCAAGGATGAATTCTGTTGATACTGATTCCATTTGATTGGTAACTTATTCACTGATTGTGTCTTATTCTAACTCAGTTTAAATATAAATATATGAATTTGACATAAAAGATGACACAAGTGCTTCTAAAACGTGGGCATAAAAAAATGTAGGAGTAGAGCCTTGCCTTGACACAAACAGTAAAACTTTTAAAACATTTATATGATCTCTAAATGTAAAAATCAAATTAAAGTCATGTCTTATTTGTTTAATTACTTTATTGGTGTAAGATAATTTGGTGGTGGATAATTGGTTATTTTAATATTAGCAATGTCCACACTTGAAATAAATATCAAAACCAAACAATTTATTTCACCATATTAATAACTGGTTTCTTAATTAGCCTCACAGTTACCTTTGCACCCATCATAGTATAAATTTACCTTCTTCTTGATAGTATTAAGGCAAATTACAGCATGCAACCAATTGTAAATTCGAATCCAGGAAAAGAAATCAAACATATGAAAAATATGTCTCAGCTTATTAAATTTTGTACCCTGAAGGCTAACATGGCACAATATATTTGCAGCAGATGGCATGGCACTTAAGGGTTTTATTAAAGTAAGGAAGCAGATATCTTATATGAAGATATAAAAAAAAAAAAAAAAATCACAACAAACTCAGGAAGGGAATTAGTTTTTAAACAGGAAATAAAAATTCCTGTCCAAAACCTGCTTTCATTGGTGGAGATAGACATGGTGTGCACCCTGTGTGCCATTTTTCTCTCAGAGTCCTGAACCCCCTTGTCATGGTTTGTTTTGCAGTAATTACTGACTAGAGATTATCACACTTTTAACATGGCTACTTTTTGATGAGTTTGTGTGAGTTGATTGAGCTTTTTTTTTTTTCAATTATGTGTGAAGAAAGAGCCCACATAAGGTGCTTTTGCACCGGAGGAACCTTTTCATTGTTCCTAGAACTATTGGCTGAAGTACCCGGATTTTGCCATGTTTGCACTGCAGGAACTAGGAATGATTTTAGTTCTAGAAACTCCTTTTGGGGGAATTAAATTAGCTCCTACTTCATAGTAGGGTCTAAACCAGCACTATAGGCACTATCAGTGACGTAAGTGTACGTTGATTGGTCGAACACATTTCAAACAGCGATAATGGCATTTACTGTCTGCAGGGTTGTGTGCCGCTTCACAGTTCCTATTCCCGGTACGAATGCAACCAGGAACATGGCCCATAGGAGAAATTAGTTCTCAGGGAACTATTCTAGTGGCTAATTCTAGTGCCTAGAACTATTCTGTGTGAAAGCCCCTATAGTGAAACAAGTTTTAGGTGGTAACCATTATACACAATGACTCCATCCATCTGTCCAAATCATGACCTCAAAAGATGCATGTTTTTATCCATTTTTATTTTAATATGATAACTGAATACATTCCAAAACAGTGAGAAACTGCATAAAAAAAACTGCTAAATAGATCAATCTGATGTTGACTATGTGAGCTTTCAACTGTGCACTCATTATGTCTGGTTACATTTGAGCACAGTTGTAGATGTTTTGCTGTAAGGCTCTATGATCAGAAAGTCCAACTGATGTTCCAGCTGCTCTCATCTGCTAAGTTTGTGAAGTGATTTTGTTTGTTGAATCTTAAGAAAAGAGGCTGAGCCCTGCAGTTAAACCTACCTTTTTATCCCGAAGATCTTCACTCACATTTTGTGTGGAGTAGAATATATATATATATATATATATATATATATATATATATATATATATATATATATATATATATATTTCAAGATTGGCTTCAAAGAGCCATGGGGCCTTATAGGAAGAAATGTCTGATGATCATACTGTCAGACAAATGAGTTTGATTGTGCCTCTTTTTTTTTTTTTTTTTTTTTTTAAATAAAACTTGTTCCCCCACCACATACACCCACAACTTCCTCCTCTTGTTCTTTTTAAGCATGTATCACATTTTCATGCTCTTTCTTCAGTTTTAATTGGTGCCAGAAGAGAATCAAAGGGAACAGAAGGAGAAAGGCACGTTGATCGGAGGACCTTAGAAAGACTCCTTCCTGTGATCTGAACAATTGTAATTGTGTTGGACTTTTAGCTGGGAGTTTTGAAGAGACGGCTTCGGTTCAATTACTGCTGTCACAATGTCAAGCCTCATCCCCAGGTGTTTCCCTTGGCTTGTACTTTCTCTCTCTTTGTCTCTCTCTCTCTGTTGCTCGCTTCATCTGTCTGTTTCTCTTTTTCTCCAACATTTGTTTCGTCCTGTGCATTATTACATATCCTGCGGCTGATGTTGTGCCTCATTTGAGGTGTGATTTCATTCACATCCATGCTGATTCTCACTTTCTTTGTCTCTCATTCCTTCTCATCAGAACGCTGTTTATTAAAATACCGTATGCAGCATTTTTATCTGCTTCCAAATATGCAGCAAATAAACCAAAGCATTCCTTGCAATGCTTTTCAGTCACAAAAGAGTTTTGTCTTATTTGTTAAGATTCATTGATGGTTTTAGAGCTCTGCAAATATGCAAAACTAAACTGAATTCCAAATCAGCGCTGCAACTTCTCTCTGAAAGACGGATAAATATATTTAATAGAAGAGAAATTTAGTTTTTACAAGCATGACTTGTAAAAACCAATGACCTTGTCTAACTGTAGTGCAATTTAAAGAATGTTCTAGGTTGCAATGTTTTCACAGTGTTGTATAAAGTCAGTTGCTGTGAGACAGGAAGCGGCCACATTTGGCCATATGAGCAGTGACCCCTCAAAAGTGACACATTCTGGGCATTCCACTCAGCGTTGGATTCGCCCTCTCAACTTGTGAAGGTTATGACTAGATTCCAAGACTGCTTGTCACTGAGTGGCCCTTTTGGGAAGGTTAATTTTATATCTGTGTTCAGAGTTTTTTCACCCTCACAACACTTTGAGTGCGAGTATAAGGTCAGAAAGTCAAACGCAGACAGCAGACAGTCAACATTCTCTGAAGACTTTGGATTTACAGTGCTCATCCTTTTTCTTCTTCCATGCAAGACACAGGCTACTTTAGATGTCTGGTTGTGTTGTATACCTATGATTACACAGTATTACACAGTGGTAAGTTAATAATAGTGATTAGAAAATACATCTACATATTATTTTGGGGCATATTCAGTTTTACTAGTGAACTCGTTGTCCAGAAAAGTAGTCGCTGAGTCAGTGTTTACCTTATGTAAATGACACGCCATAACACATCAGCTGGAGATTTTGTCCCATGTAGTTGCAACGTGAGAATACGTATGGCAAGCCAAAATTGTCAGATTTACGTTATAGATTAATCGCGCTTTGTTCCGCATTCTCATTGGTTTGCTGGCCTTTGCTGAATTTCATAAGCAGGATAAGCTGTGAGCTGATAGCTTGCCCACGAGGAAAAATGAGCTGCTGCCAGATCTCGATCACCGAAAATCACATTGTATTTGATACAAAACTAACTAGACTTAACCAAATGGGAGAAAAAATCATAACTAAAACTATTTTCATAGTATTTCATTTTCTCCACTGGGATTTTAATCGATGGTCTGTGCGTTAATTTCATAATTGCATAATTTCAACTTAATTTTTAAAGAATACTGTTTGATCACACTATTTTATGTAATTCATAATGAATTTGCTGCAAGGAACTCAAATGATTTGGTGGGTTAATGCTGGGTTAATGTTTTACATGTTTAAAACAATTGTACTAAAAGTAAATTTGAAAGAACCCACAGTATTTCTAAGTAATGCCTAAATATTTTTGTGCAACAAATACTGTATTTAATTTCACGGCCATAGACATGGTCATCAGACTTGATAAAAAGTGTTACTTAAGAACAAACAAAGTGCAATATAATGTATTACAATGTATGTGTAATTTCATCAGCATAACCAACAGAATAAGTAATTATGAACTGTTTTTCAAGTGAATCTACCTGCATGCATTATCATCTGTCACTTCATATCTGTATCTCGCATTGTTTACATGTGCTATAATTGACATTCATATCTATTCAGATCATCTATACATGACTCTTACTTGTACAATAAATTATATATATTTGATTACCTGTCTATTAAAACACGTGAGAACAGAGTCTCTGTCAAGTCCAAGATTGTCGCAAAAATCTCTCCATCTCAAAAACGGCACACCAATATTGAACCTTGTTTTATTTTTCTGTTTGTCCTAAAGCCTGCTTGCCTCAGTTGATCTACAATTATGTTTTTTTTTTTTACTCACCAATGAATAATCGTGATCCATGATGACTGAACTGAACGTGCTAGATGCTGTATGACCAACACTTTCACATTTTGTCCACCTGAGTTGCCATAGTTTCTACAAGCAGAAACTGGGGATAGCGCTGATATTACATAATTGAAAGGCGACATTGACAAGGGACAAGCCATTACTTAAATTTCTCTGCATGAAATATATCACACTAAGCAAGTGGTTTTTGGATATTTTATTACAAAAATCTTATGGATTGTGCCTTTAAGTCTAGCTACTACTTGTTAGCGATAGGTAGTGTAGCTAACTAGTGGTCAAATTAGTCGAGTAGTCCATATAACCATTGTTTACGGACACTTTGTGTGCCACAGCTGTAAAACCGCTCATGTTTTCCCATCCACCCTCAAGGATGATCCTCATGCTGCTCCTCTTGAGTCAAATGATCATCGTGGATGTCGCCATCGTAAATCCCAGATGAGCCTCAGACACAGTCTCTTGGAGAAGACACACATACAAACCAGCAGCAAAGTGTATAATGAGACTAAAACAGTGTCTTTCCTATTAGACAACACATTTTTATAATATTTTCATAACCATTAGGATTGAGGTTTGTTTTTAAAGTGGCATTTGAGCGGCATTCGTCCAGCTACGGATGTGAAGCGGTGGTGAGAGTGTTTGTTTTTGCGGTCAAGCTCAGGTAGGCTGATCATTTGGAAACAGGTAACTAAAGCAGACACAGGGCAGTTGGGGGGCAGCAGAGCTGCACTAATACTTTCGGACAGCCGGGTGAGGGCTTGCCAGCCAGACTGCATCCCCAGGGTGGGCCAGGACAGAGAAAAGTGCAGGACAGGGACAGATAGAGCCACAGAACATTAAAAGTCAGACAGATAACATATTAATATTATTTTTTAATAGCATTTTTTATAAGTCCGGCTGTGTGGTACTTCCCCAGTGACAGAAAAGCACAGCTGTGTGTGTGTGTGTGTGTGTGTGTGTGTGTGTGTGTGTGTGTGTGTGTGTGTGTGTGTGTGTGTGTGTGTGTGTGTGTGTGTGTGTGTGTGTGTGTGTGTGTGTGTGTGTGTGTGTGTGCTTTTGTTTATATTACATTGTGGGGACCAAATGTCCCCATGATGTAATATAAACCTGAGTTCACCTACATCGTGGGGACCAGCCAGCGGTCCCCACAATGTAAATGGGTTTATAAATCATATAGAATGAGTTTTTGTGAAAAAGTAAAAGTTTGCACAGTTTCCTGTGAGGGTTAGGTTTAGGGGTAGGGGCAGGGTAGGGGGATAGAATGTACAGTTTGTTCAGTGTAAAATGCATTGAAGTCTATGGAAAGTCCCAACAATTCACAAAAACAAACATGTGTGTGTGTGTGTGTGTGTGTGTGTGTGTGTGTGTGTGTGTGTGTGTGTGTGTGTGTGTGTGTGTGTGTGTGTGTGTGTGTGTGTGTGTGTGTGTGTGT
Source organism: Chanodichthys erythropterus (assembly GCF_024489055.1). NCBI lineage: Eukaryota > Metazoa > Chordata > Actinopteri > Cypriniformes > Xenocyprididae > Chanodichthys > Chanodichthys erythropterus. Next base: position 15,175,936 of record NC_090221.1, on the reverse strand, counting down.
GTGTGTGTGTGTGTGTGTGTGTGTGTGTGTGTGTGTTTGTGTGTGTGTGTGTGTGTGTGTGTGTGTGTGTGTGTGTGTGTGTGTGTGTGTGTGTGTGTGTGTGTGTGTGTGTGTGTGTGTGTCAGGGAAGGATTACTGACTATGCAACCGAAGCGTGAGCTGTTAAAGCTCTGCCCTCTTTTGGAAAACGGGCCGGGAGCAGCAGCTCATTTGCATTTAAAGGGACACACAAATACGGCGTGTTTTTGCTCACATCCAAATAAGGGTAAATTTGACAACCTACTGTATAATAAATGATCTGTTGGGTATTTTGAGCTGAAACTTCACAGACACATTCTGGGGTTACCTTATAAAACGGGCATTATAGGTCCCCTTTAAACGGAAAATTTGCAACCGACTAGTTGACTAGTCTATCTAATCACTGAGTCGGCTAGTCTCAAACATCCCTAGTTTAAAAATTCATGATCATCATAACTTCCACCTGGTGTGTGTGTGTTTGCTCCACGACAATAAGAAACTCTGCACTGATATCTTTTTCTCATTCTCTAGAGGTCATCCGCATAGTAATATAATTTCTGCATCTGACATTTAATCCATTCAAACAAATAACCCGAGTGAGCAAATCTATCCCTGCACATCTTCATCTATATGTTGCAGTAAAACACACTTGCACAAGAAAACACACCCACGACAGATCGCACACTATCTGAAATGAGTCCTGAGGGGCTTTAATGACCGCCGATAAACATAAACCTTATCATCTCCATCACATTCTGTCTGTGGAGAGAATGAATCTGTAAGCACACATACATTTACGGTTTCACAAAGAATCTGTATTTATTCCAGTGATCTCATTAGAAGGTGTGTCTGTGCAGTATTTTATTTCATGCTGAGAGGAATGGATGCCTGTGGCGTGTCATGTATGGAGTCTGAAAAGAGGGGATTGTACTTCTGTCATAAATATAAATCTGTGTGTATTTGTATAGGAGTATCGAAGATGTGGTATTGTGAGTCTATTTGTTGCAATGCATAAAGTATCATGAAATAACAATGAACATTTTAGTATCATTTATTCTACGTCGATGTTAATTAATAAACGGAAATGTACTTTTTAATTTTATCTTCATAAATACTTTAATTTTAATTTACACATAGAAAAATGTTGAAAACATGAAATTAACATTATTAAATGCTGCCAAAGTATTAGTTTTTGTTAGTTTATGAATGCATTAGCTAGTGTTAACAAATTAAACTGTATTGTGAAGAATTGCAATTGATTACATGATATACCAGTTGCATATTAATAATTTCAGGATAGCCCCTAAATGGTAATACTTCAGAAACATTCCACTAATGTGCAGACAAACGTATTGCATAGATATTACAAGTGGACAGACATATTTGACCTTGTTTTTCAGAGATTCATGCCATGAGCACTACTTTTTTTTTAAGATGCTGTCATTTCAAGTGGTCAAACTTTTAAAAATTGTGTTTTCAAGACCCCTGCATTCTTGTCTATCCTGCACTTTTTGATTAATCATACAAAATTAACACATTGTTAGAGCAGAAACATAATAGGACATCTCATATTCTACAAGATTCCCATTGCAGTTATGAAGATGCAAAACCTGCACAGGCTGTCAAAACAAGAGACAGGTTCTAATGAAGATTTATAGTGCTATCCTCATCACTCGGTGAAGACAGTAGACGATGCACTTCATCATCTTAAAAAACTGATCTCTGGGGGCCTTTGTCCAGTCTGAAATTGTTTTAAAGAACTTCACCTTTAATGTATCATTGAAGTCCATTACAGTTTGTGATGTACACCAAATACCCAGATTTTTGCTGATCTATGCTTTGCAACGGCCTTGGGAAACAAATTGCCCTATATACTAAATATGGAAGACAATGAGTTTGTTGCTCACCTCTTAGGACACCATATATAAGAACGCTGACTTTTAAGACCTTTTATTGGCTACCTAATGCCTAATCAGGTCCTAGAGGATGTCTATCACTGTTCTTGATTATACTGTACTGATTCTCTGTAGTGAGACAAAAAAAAACAGAAAATAACAGTCATTTAATGTATAACTGCCCTTCCCAAAGCAAATTACTAGATAAAGACAGAAAAAAAAAAAAAAAAAAAAAAAAAATAAAAAGAGTTGGTTGAGAGATATCATTTAGATCCCTCCACGTGGCATCCTGCATCCATTGCATTGTCCCTGTTACTTCACTTAGGTCATGGATGTTGTAGTATGTAATTTAGGAATGTAAATTAGTGGCTTTTTTCTTAAAGTTCATGATAAATAGATTTATTTGTGTGTTTATAAGAAGAAATTCCTGGTCATAAGAAAATGGGGTCATGTTTTATGGTGCTTTAGATTTGCAATTCTGCAATGTGATTACAGGTTATTAGAAATATATATATATATATATTTTTTTTTTCAATACTAAGGATGCACCAAAATTAAAATGATCGTTGATTCTGATAATTATTTTTATTATGTCCAATTTAACTATTTATACTAATTTGTCTAAAAAACAATTGGTTTCAATGTTTTTCAAGTGAATTTATGCACTGCATTTAGGATTACATGTAAAGATGTTACTAAATTATTAGTGTTTTTAAAGATATTAACTTTAAGTGAGCATTAGATAATGGCAAATGTAATCAATTTCTATCTAATTTATACACAATAAATTGGCTGATATATAGCGAGTATTGACCTATACCAATACAAAAAATCATAATAGAACAATAACCGTTGTGCATCCCTTTTTGATACGGCAGAGTAAATACTAAAGTAATGAAAACTGAAGCCAAAAATGTAAAAGTTATTGTTGATATCTTTGAGAGCTGGGATCAGAAGAGCAGTGTGAATTAAGAACAACAGTTTTCCCAAACCAACATCTGGTGCCACCAGTGGTGAATTGTGTGGATAAGATGTAAAGAGACATGTCGATTGGAGTTGTTTTAATATTCATGCACAAATTCTGAGTTAGTCATCCATGAGAGATAGAAAAAGCAGAAAAAAATAGTGACACGTACACAAACAGACCATAATATCTAAAGGTCCATAGACATGTTGAGCTTGAGTCTAAATGAGGGTGACAGGTGAAGACTTTGCGGTCCACCCTGTAGACAACTGCCTAAGGGTGAGGAGTGGGTGGAGAGAGAGAGAGTATCTTTAGAGTGTAGATAAAGTTTAAAACAAATGAACTTTGGATGTGCAAAGCAGAAGTATCTGAATTTCTCTGAACATGCTGTAAACAATGGGAGTATTTGTACTGGGTATTGGGAAGTTACCAACTGTAGCATCACTCTAATAGATGACACATGCAGATAGTTTTCACATGGTTTTCACATGATGCTTGTTTAGTCTACACTCATATTTCTAGCATTTGTTTCACAGTCATGTTATGAATCTTTTATTAGTTGATTAATTGTTTCTACATTAATCCTTGAAATGTTTGACATCTTTTAAATGAATATTGACATAACTTAATTTGACATAACACCGTAAATAGATGCTAGTACTCTTGTTGTTTTTTTCTGTTTAATTACAATCTTTTTCATTCTATCACGTTTGGAATTCATATTGACTGCAACATGCATTGAGATCTCTTTTTCTTTGTAGATTCCCTTTCTTTGTTGCCATTTAATATTTCCCCTCTTTTTTTTCTCAATAAGTATACAACAACAGTACAGTCCCATTTGGTTAATGTCTGTCTCTTATTTGTCACGCTAACTGGAATCTGAAAACTGAGTCAGATGGTGGTACTACTGAATTTGTCCATGAAACTTCATCAGATGTGTCTGAATAGTGGTATTGCTTAAACTAATTTTTGAGTAGAGTTTGTGTGTGCGCACGTACATGCATGTGCAGTATGTGTGTGGATGTCACTGATAACAGAGGAACTTTCTGTGACATGACAAATGAGTACCGCTGTGCACAAGCAACAGGGATAAATAATAATGCAATATAAATAATGCACAAGTTGCAGTATTCGCTGCTTCACTGGACACATGAGCCTGCAAACACAAACAAACCCCTTTATGTATAAGGAAGCACATAAACATGCTGAATAATTTAATATATATCACTAAGATGGAAGGTCCATAGGTTAGGTAGCACATGGGAAGTTGACATGGAAGTTAGCCTAGGCATTCGAGAAAGATTGGTCTGATTTTTTTAGGTTTAGGTTCCTTCCCACTGTCTCCTTTGGCTTGCTTAGTTGGGGACACTTAATATCGGCAAAGTCGGCAAGAAAATGTGCTATATTAGGATGAATCTACCATTTTCAATAAGAATATTAACGTATTATGAGTGTTTAGTGACAATATGAAAAGAGATGCAGGGTGACTAATCAATGATCATGTTCCATCATGGTCAATTTCCATATTGTTTCCTTCCTTACTTCCTTACTTCCTTACTTACTTCTGTCCGTCCGTCCATCCATCTGTCTCTAATTTTTCTATACTAATTTTGGCTGCAAAAAGTTTTCTTGTAGCATGATTATTAAAAATATGAATATTCAATTCAATTTATTTGGAGTTCATGCCAATTTCATGCCAAATCATTTGCATAAACCCAGTTCTGTGTATGTATATGACATCCCATGAATCGAAGCATAACATATACATGTTCTTACTTTATGCTAGGATAATCGGATGAGTCACATGAATATATCTGCACCATCACAAACCACAGAGGCACACACAGACACCCCAAGGCTGGTGAAATGTCACAGAGGCGTGAATCACTCTGTAAGAGATGGAGTGTAAGTAATTTTGGTGACTTTGTCTGCCAGTCACAGCATAAAAACATACACATAGATGCGCAGATTTATAGAACGGACAAATGGACATTCACATTGGAATTGTAGTCACAGACCAAGACAGAAAGGCTCAAGTTCTGTTACACAAACAATATGGAAATGGACCAGGATGGACCATGTGATCATTGGTTAGTCACCCTGCATCTCTTTTCAAACTGTCACTACACATTTATAATACCTTAATATTCTTATTTGAGATGGTAGATGTATTTTATTGTTGCATTCCTTGCTAAAACAGTCAATTTCATGTGTACAGTTCACAGAGAATGCATGAATTGATGTATAGCGGTGTAAGTGACTTTGGATAAAAACATCTAAAAATTCCAGTGTTAGCTATTTTTGATCAAGTATCTGATTGATTGAGCAAACTTAGAAAGATCTAATTTTTAAAGTACAGGAGTGTGCAGTTGAATGGTTGGGACCGGATCTATATAGTCACAAATGTGCAAGATAATTAATGCATTTGCATTGTGACACATGAAAAGGGTACAGGTTTTTCAAGCTGATATGATGCTTCACTCCTCTCATTTCATCTCCCATTTCTTCAGTTGAT